>NW_025408269.1:0-148069 GCF_905475395.1 Chrysoperla carnea
TTTTCAACATTTTTCAACATGAGAGTCATGACTATACAAATCATTGAAATTTTGATCCATGTAAGTCAAAATGTATACATCGAGGTCCTTTATGACTGGACTAAGTATAAATAAGAAAAAAATGATCAAATTTGACATTTTTCGATAGAAAAAACATTTTTTGAAAATTTTCGTTTTTTCAACTAGAATGTCATCACTATACAAATCATTGAAATTTTGATCCAAGTAAGTCAAAATGTATAAATCGAGGTCGTTTATGACTGGACTAAGTATAAATAACCCAAAAATGATCAAATTTGACATTTTTCGATAGAAAAAACATTTTTTGAAAATTTTAGATTTTTCATTATGAGAGTCCTGACTATACAAATCATTGAAATTTTGATCCAAGTAAGTCAAAATGGATACATCGAGGTCGTTTGTGACTGGACTTAGTATAAATAAGCCAAAAATGATCAAATTTGACATTTTTCGATAGAAAAAACATTTTTTGAAAATTTTAGATTTTTCAACATGAGAGTCATGACTATACAAATCATTGAAATTTTGATCCATGTAAGTCAAAATGTATAAATAGAGGTCCTTTAGGACTGGACTAAGTATAAATAAGCCAAAAATGATCAAATTTGACAGTTTTCGATAGAAAAAACATTTTTTGAAAATTTTCGATTTTTCAACATGAGAGTCATGACTACACAAATCATTG
This sequence comes from Chrysoperla carnea, assembly GCF_905475395.1. Taxonomy (NCBI): domain Eukaryota; kingdom Metazoa; phylum Arthropoda; class Insecta; order Neuroptera; family Chrysopidae; genus Chrysoperla; species Chrysoperla carnea. Next base: position 707 of record NW_025408269.1, read on the forward strand.
AAATTTTGATCCAAGTAAGTCAAAATGTATACATAGAGGTCGTTTATGACTGGACTAAGTATAAATAAGTCCAAAATGATCAAATTTGACATTTTTCGATAGAAAAAACATTTTTGAAAATTTTCGATTTTTCAACATGAGAGTCATGATTATACAAATCATTGAAATTTTGATCCAAGTAAGTCAAAATGTATACAAAGAGGTCGTTTATGACTGGACTAAGTATAAATAAGCCAAAAATGATCAAATTTGACATTTTTCGATAGAAAAAACATTTTTTGAAAATTTTCGGTTTTTCAACATGAGAGTCATGACTATACAAATCATTGAAATTTTGATCCAAGTAAGTCAAAATGTATACATAGAGGTCTTTTATGACTGGACTAAGTATAAATAAGCCAAAAATGATCAAATTTGACATTTTTCGATAGAAAAAACATTTTTTGAAAATTTTAGATTATTCAACATGAGAGTCATGACTATACAAATCATTGAAATTTTGATCCAAGTAAGTCAAAATGTATACATCGAGGTCGTTTATGACTGGACTAAGTATAAATAAGCCAAAAATGATCAAATTTGACATTTTTCGATAGAAAAAACATTTTTTGAAAATTTTAGATTATTCAACATGAGAGTCATGACTATACAAATCATTGAAATTTTGATCCAAGTAAGTCAAAATGTATACATAGAGGTCTTTTATGACTGGACTAAGTATAAATAAGTCCAAAATGATCAAATTTGACATTTTTCGATAGAAAAAACATTTTTTGAAAATTTTCGATTTTTCAACTAGAATGTCATCACTATACAAATCATTGAAATTTTGATCCAAGTAAGTCAAAATGTATACATAGAGGTCGTTTATGACTGAACTAAGTATAAATAAGCCAAAAATGATCAAATTTGACATTTTTCGATAGAAAAAACATTTTTTGAAAATTTTAGATTTTTCAACATGAGAGTCATGACTATACAAATCATTGAAATTTTGATCCAAGTAAGTCAAAATGTATACATAGAGGTCCTTTATGACTGGACTAAGTATAAATAAGCCAAAAATGATCAAATTTGACATTTTTCGATAGAAAAAACATTTTTTGAAAATTTTCGATTTTTTAACATGAGAGTCATGACTATACAAATCATTGAAATTTTGATCCAAGTAAGTCAAAATGTATATATAGAGGTCCTTTATGACAGGACTAAGTATAAATAAGCCAAAAATGATCAAATTTGACATTTTTCGATAGAAAAAACATTTTTTGAAAATTTTCGATTTTTCAACTAGAATGTCATGACTATACAAATCTATGAAATTTTGATCCAAGTAAGTCAAAATGTATATATAGAGGTCCTTTATGACAGGACTAAGTATAAATAAGCCAAAAATGATCAAATTTGACATTTTTCGATAGAAAAAACATTTTTTGAAAATTTTCGATTTTTCAACTAGAATGTCATGACTATACAAATCATTGAAATTTTGATCCATGTAAGTCAAAATGTATACATCGAGGTCCTTTATGACTGGACTAAGTATAAATAAGCCAAAAATGATCAAATTTGACAATTTTCGATAGAAAAAACATTTTTTGAAAATTTTAGGTTTTTCAACATGAGAGTCATGACTATTCAAATCATTGAAATTTTGATCCAAGTAAGTCAAAATGTATACCTAGAGGTCGTTTATGACTGGACTAAGTATAAATAAGTCCAAAATGATAAAATTTGACATTTTTCGATAGAAAAAACATTTTTTGAAAATTTTCGATTTTTCAACCAGAATGTCATGACTATACAAATCGTTGAAATTTCGATCCAAGTAAGTCAAAATGTATACATCGAGGTCGTTTATGACTGGACTAAGTATAAATAAGCCAAAAATGATCAAATTTGGCATTTTTCGACAGAAAAAACATTTTTTGAAAATTTTCGATTTTTCAACTAGAATTTTATGACTATACAAATCATTGAAATTTTGATCCAAGTAAGTCAAAATGTATACATGGAGGTCGTTTATGACTGGACTAAGTATAAATAAGCCAAAAATGATCATATTTGACATTTTTCGATAGAAAAAACGTTTTTTGAAAATTTTCGATTTTTCAACATGAGAGTCATGGTTATACAAATCATTGAAATTTTGATCCAAGTAAGTGAAAATGTATACATAGAAGTCCTTTATGACAGGACTAAGTATAAATAAGCCAAAAATGATCAAATTTGACATTTTTCGATAGAAAAAACATTTTTTGAAAATTTTCGATTTTTCAACTAGAATGTCATGACTATACAAATCATTGAAATTTTGACCCAAGTAAGACAAAATGTTTATATAGAGGTCCTTTATGACAGGACTAAGTATAAATAAGCCAAAAATGATCAAATTTGACATTTTTCGATAGATATAACATTTTTTGAAAATTTTCGATTTTTCAACTAGAATGTCATGACTATACAAATCATTGAAATTTTGATCCAAGTAAGTCAAAATGTATATATAGAGGTCCTTTATGACAGGACTAAGTATAAATAAGCCAAAAATGATCAAATTTGACATTTTTCGATAGAAAAAACATTTTTTGAAAATTTTCGATTTTTCAACTAGAATGCCATGACTATACAAATCATTGAAATTTTGACCCAAGTAAGTCAAAATGTATATATAGAGGTCCTTTATGACAGGACTAAGTATAAATAAGCCAAAAATGATAAAATTTGACATTTTTCGATAGATATAACATTTTTTGAAAATTTTCGATTTTTCAACTAGAATGTCATGACTATACAAATCATTGAAATTTTGACCCAAGTAAGTCAAAATGTATATATAGAGGTCCTTTATGACAGGACTAAGTATAAATAAGCCAAAAATGATCAAATTTGACATTTTTCGATAGAAAAAACATTTTATAAAATTTTCGATTTTTCAACTAGAATGTCATGACTATACAAATCATTGAAATTTTGATCCAAGTAAGTCAAAATGTATAAATCGAGGTCGTTTATGACTGGACTATATATAAATAAGCCAAAAATGATCAAATTTGACATTTTTCGATAGATATAACATTTTTTGAAAATTTTCGATTTTTCAACTAAAATGTCATGACTATACAAATCATTGAAATTTTGATCCTAGTAAGTCAAAATGTATACATAGAGGTCGTTTATGACTGGACTAAGTATGCATAAGCCAAAAATGATCAAATTTGACATTTTTCGATAGAAAAATAATTTTTTGAAAATTTTTGATTTTTCAACATGATAGTCATGACTATACAAATCATTGAAATTTTGATCCAAGTAAGTCAAAATGTATATATAGAGGTCCTTTATGACAGGACTAAGTATAAATAAGCCAAAAATGATCAAATTTGACATTTTTCGATAGATATAACATTTTTTGAAAATTTTCGATTTTTCAACTAGAATGTCATGACTATACAAATCATTGAAATTTTGATCCAAGTAAGTCAAAATGTATATATAGAGGTCCTTTATGACAGGACTAAGTATAAATAAGCCAAAAATGATCAAATTTGACATTTTTCGATAGAAAAAACATTTTTTGAAAATTTTCGATTTTTCAACTAGAATGTCATGACTATACAAATCATTGAAATTTTGACCCAAGTAAGTCAAAATGTATATATAGAGGTCCTTTATGACAGGACTAAGTATGAATAAGCCAAAAATGATCAAATTTGACATTTTTCGATAGAAAAAACATTTTATAAAATTTTCGATTTTTCAACTAGAATGTCATGACTATACAAATCATTGAAATTTTGATCCAAGTAAGTCAAAATGTATAAATCGAGGTCGTTTATGACTGGACTATATATAAATAAGCCAAAAATGATCAAATTTGACATTTTTCGATAGAAAAAACATTTTTTGAAAATTTTAGATTTTTCAACATGAGAGTCATGACTATACAAATCATTGAAATTTTGATCCATGTAAATCAAAATGTATACATCGAGGTCCTTTATGACTGGACTAAGTATAAATAAGCCAAAAATGATCAAATTTGACATTTTTCGATAGAAAAAACATTTTTTGAAAATTTTAGGTTTTTCAACATGAGAGTCATGACTATACAAATCATTGAAATTTTGATCCAAGTAAGTCAAAATGTATACATAGAGGTCGTTTATGACTGGACTAAGTATAAATAAGTCCAAAATGATAAAATTTGACATTTTTCGATAGAAAAAACATTTTTTGAAAATTTTCGATTTTTCAACCAGAATGTCATGACTATACAAATCATTGAAATTTTGATCCAAGTAAGTCAAAATGTATACATCGAGGTCGTTTATGACTGGACTAAGTATAAATAAGCCAAAAATGATCAAATTTGACATTTTTCGACAGAAAAAACATTTTTTGAAAATTTTCGATTTTTCAACTAGAGTTTTATGACTATACAAATCATTGAAATTTTGATCCAAGTAAGTCAAAATGTATATATGGAGGTCGTTTATGACTGGACTAAGTATAAATAAGCCAAAAATGATCATATTTGACATTTTTCGATAGAAAAAACATTTTTTGAAAATTTTCGATTTTTCAACATGAGAGTCATGGTTATACAAATCATTGAAATTTTGATCCAAGTAAGTCAAAATGTATACATAGAGGTCCTTTATGACTGGACTAAGTATAAATAAGCCAAAAATGATCAAATTTGACATTTTTCGATAAAAAAAACATTATCTGAAAATTTTCGATTTTTTAACATGAGAGTCATGACTATACAAATCATTGAAATTTTGATCCAAGTAAGTCAAAATGTATATATAGAGGTCCTTTATGACAGGACTAAGTATAAATAAGCCAAAAATGATCAAATTTGACAATGTTCGATAGAAAAAACATTTTTTGAAAATTTTAGGTTTTTCAACATGAGAGTCATGACTATTCAAATCATTGAAATTTTGATCCAAGTAAGTCAAAATGTATACCTAGAGGTCGTTTATGACTGGACTAAGTATAAATAAGTCCAAAATGATAAAATTTGACATTTTTCGATAGAAAAATCATTTTTTGAAAATTTTCGATTTTTCAACCAGAATGTCATGACTATACAAATCGTTGAAATTTCGATCCAAGTAAGTCAAAATGTATACATCGAGGTCGTTTATGACTGGACTAAGTATAAATAAGCCAAAAATGATCAAATTTGATATTTTTCGACAGAAAAAACATTTTTTGAAAATTTTCGATTTTTCAACTAGAATTTTATGACTATACAAATCATTGAAATTTTGATCCAAGTAAGTCAAAATGTATACATGGAGGTCGTTTATGACTGGACTAAGTATAAATAAGCCAAAAATGCTCATATTTGACATTTTTCGATAGAAAAAACGTTTTTTGAAAATTTTCGATTTTTCAACATGAGAGTCATGGTTATACAAATCATTGAAATTTTGATCCAAGTAAGTGAAAATGTATACATAGAAGTCCTTTATGACAGGACTAAGTATAAATAAGCCAAAAATGATCAAATTTGACATTTTTCGATAGAAAAAACATTTTATAAAATTTTCGATTTTTCAACTAGAATGTCATGACTATACAAATCATTGAAATTTTGATCCAAGTAAGTCAAAATGTATAAATCGAGGTCGTTTATGACTGGACTATATATAAATAAGCCAAAAATGATCAAATTTGACATTTTTCGATAGAAAAAACATTTTTTGAAAATTTTAGATTTTTCAACATGAGAGTCATGACTATACAAATCATTGAAATTTTGATCCATGTAAATCAAAATGTATACATCGAGGTCCTTTATGACTGGACTAAGTATAAATAAGCCAAAAATGATCAAATTTGACATTTTTCGATAGAAAAAACATTTTTTGAAAATTTTAGGTTTTTCAACATGAGAGTCATGACTATACAAATCATTGAAATTTTGATCCAAGTAAGTCAAAATGTATACATAGAGGTCGTTTATGACTGGACTAAGTATAAATAAGTCCAAAATGATAAAATTTGACATTTTTCGATAGAAAAAACATTTTTTGAAAATTTTCGATTTTTCAACCAGAATGTCATGACTATACAAATCATTGAAATTTTGATCCAAGTAAGTCAAAATGTATACATCGAGGTCGTTTATGACTGGACTAAGTATAAATAAGCCAAAAATGATCAAATTTGACATTTTTCGACAGAAAAAACATTTTTTGAAAATTTTCGATTTTTCAACTAGAGTTTTATGACTATACAAATCATTGAAATTTTGATCCAAGTAAGTCAAAATGTATATATGGAGGTCGTTTATGACTGGACTAAGTATAAATAAGCCAAAAATGATCATATTTGACATTTTTCGATAGAAAAAACATTTTTTGAAAATTTTCGATTTTTCAACATGAGAGTCATGGTTATACAAATCATTGAAATTTTGATCCAAGTAAGTCAAAATGTATACATAGAGGTCCTTTATGACTGGACTAAGTATAAATAAGCCAAAAATGATCAAATTTGACATTTTTCGATAGAAAAAACATTATCTGAAAATTTTCGATTTTTTAACATGAGAGTCATGACTATACAAATCATTGAAATTTTGATCCAAGTAAGTCAAAATGTATATATAGAGGTCCTTTATGACAGGACTAAGTATAAATAAGCCAAAAATGATCAAATTTGACAATGTTCGATAGAAAAAACATTTTTTGAAAATTTTAGGTTTTTCAACATGAGAGTCATGACTATTCAAATCATTGAAATTTTGATCCAAGTAAGTCAAAATGTATACCTAGAGGTCGTTTATGACTGGACTAAGTATAAATAAGTCCAAAATGATAAAATTTGACATTTTTCGATAGAAAAATCATTTTTTGAAAATTTTCGATTTTTCAACCAGAATGTCATGACTATACAAATCGTTGAAATTTCGATCCAAGTAAGTCAAAATGTATACATCGAGGTCGTTTATGACTGGACTAAGTATAAATAAGCCAAAAATGATCAAATTTGATATTTTTCGACAGAAAAAACATTTTTTGAAAATTTTCGATTTTTCAACTAGAATTTTATGACTATACAAATCATTGAAATTTTGATCCAAGTAAGTCAAAATGTATACATGGAGGTCGTTTATGACTGGACTAAGTATAAATAAGCCAAAAATGCTCATATTTGACATTTTTCGATAGAAAAAACGTTTTTTGAAAATTTTCGATTTTTCAACATGAGAGTCATGGTTATACAAATCATTGAAATTTTGATCCAAGTAAGTGAAAATGTATACATAGAAGTCCTTTATGACAGGACTAAGTATAAATAAGCCAAAAATGATCAAATTTGACATTTTTCGATAGAAAAAACATTTTATAAAATTTTCGATTTTTCAACTAGAATGTCATGACTATACAAATCATTGAAATTTTGATCCAAGTAAGTCAAAATGTATAAATCGAGGTCGTTTATGACTGGACTATATATAAATAAGCCAAAAATGATCAAATTTGACATTTTTCGATAGATATAACATTTTTTGAAAATTTTCGATTTTTCAACTAAAATGTCATGACTATACAAATCATTGAAATTTTGATCCTAGTAAGTCAAAATGTATACATAGAGGTCGTTTATGACTGGACTAAGTATGCATAAGCCAAAAATGATCAAATTTGACATTTTTCGATAGAAAAATAATTTTTTGAAAATTTTCGATTTTTCAACATGAGAGTCATGACTATACAAATCATTGAAATTTTGATCCAAGTAAGTCAAAATGTATATATAGAGGTCCTTTATGACAGGACTAAGTATAAATAAGCCAAAAATGATCAAATTTGACATTTTTCGATAGATATAACATTTTTTGAAAATTTTCGATTTTTCAACTAGAATGTCATGACTATACAAATCATTGAAATTTTGATCCAAGTAAGTCAAAATGTATATATAGAGGTCCTTTATGACAGGACTAAGTATAAATAAGCCAAAAATGATCAAATTTGACATTTTTCGATAGAAAAAACATTTTTTGAAAATTTTCGATTTTTCAACTAGAATGTCATGACTATACAAATCATTGAAATTTTGATCCAAGTAAGTCAAAATGTATATATAGAGGTCCTTTATGACAGGACTAAGTATAAATAAGCCAAAAATGATCAAATTTGACATTTTTCGATAGAAAAAACATTTTATAAAATTTTCGATTTTCAACTAGAATGTCATGACTATACAAATCATTGAAATTTTGATCCAAGTAAGTCAAAATGTATAAATCGAGGTCGTTTATGACTGGACTATATATAAATAAGCCAAAAATGATCAAATTTGACATTTTTCGATAGAAAAAAACATTTTTTGAAAATTTTAGATTTTTCAACATGAGAGTCATGACTATACAAATCATTGAAATTTTGATCCATGTAAGTCAAAATGTATACATCGAGGTCCTTTATGACTGGACTAAGTATAAATAAGCCAAAAATGATCAAATTTGACATTTTTCGATAGAAAAAACATTTTTTGAAAATTTTAGGTATTCAACATGAGAGTCATGACTATACAAATCATTGAAATTTTGATCCAAGTAAGTCAAAATGTATACATAGAGGTCGTTTATGACTGGACTAAGTATAAATAAGTCCAAAATGATAAAATTTGACATTTTTCGATAGAAAAAACATTTTTTGAAAATTTTCGATTTTTCAACCAGAATGTCATGACTATACAAATCATTGAAATTTTGATCCAAGTAAGTCAAAATGTATACATCGAGGTCGTTTATGACTGGGCTAAGTATAAATAAGCCAAAAATGATCAAATTTGACATTTTTCGACAGAAAAAACATTTTTTGAAAATTTTCGATTTTTCAACTAGAGTTTTTTGACTATACAAATCATTGAAATTTTGATCCAAGTAAGTCAAAATGTATATATGGAGGTCGTTTATGACTGGACTAAGTAAAAATAAGCCAAAAATGATCATATTTGACATTTTTCGATAGAAAAAACATTTTTTGAAAATTTTCGATTTTTCAACATGAGAGTCATGGTTATACAAATCATTGAAATTTTGATCCAAGTAAGTCAAAATGTATACATAGAGGTCCTTTATGACTGGACTAAGTATAAATAAGCCAAAAATGATCAAATTTGACATTTTTCGATAGAAAAAACATTATTTGAAAATTTTCGATTTTTTAACATGAGAGTCATGACTATACAAATCATTGAAATTTTGATCCAAGTAAGTCAAAATGTATATATAGAGGTCCTTTATGACAGGACTAAGTATAAATAAGCCAAAAATGATCAAATATGACATTTTTCGATAGAAATAAACATTTTTTGAAAATTTTCGATTTTTCAACTAGAATGTCATGACTATACAAATCATTGAAATTTTGATCCAAGTAAGTCAAAATGTATATATAGAGGTCCTTTATGACAGGACTAAGTATAAATAAGCCAAAAATGATCAAATTTGACATTTTTCGATAGAAAAAACATTTTTTGAAAATTTTCGATTTTTCAACTAGAATGTCATGACTATACAAATAATTGAAATTTTGATACAAGTAAGTCAAAATGTATATATATAGGTCCTTTATGACAGGACTAAGTATAAATAAGCCAAAAATGATCAAATTTGACATTTTTCGATAGAAAAAACATTTTTTGAAAATTTTCGATTTTTCAACTAGAATGTCATGACTATACAAATCATTGAAATTTTGATCCAAGTAAGTCAAAATGTATAAATCGAGGTCGTTTATGACTGGACTATATATAAATAAGCCAAAAATGATCAAATTAATTTGACATTTTTCGATAGAAAAAACATTTTTTGAAAATTTTAGATTTTTAACATGAGAGTCATGACTATACAAATCATTGAAATTTTGATCCATGTAAGTCAAAATGTATACATCGAGGTCCTTTATGACTGGACTAAGTATAAATAAGCCAAAAATGATCAAATTTGACATTTTTCGATAGAAAAAACATTTTTTGAAAATTTTAGGTTTTTCAACATGAGAGTCATGACTATACAAATCATTAAAGTTTTGATCCAAGTAAGTCAAAATGTATACATAGAGGTCGTTTATGACTGGACTAAGTATAAATAAGTCCAAAATGATAAAATTTGACATTTTTCGATAGAAAAAACATTTTTTGAAAATTTTCGATTTTTCAACCAGAATGTCATGACTATACAAGTCATTGAAATTTTGATCCAAGTAAGTCAAAATGTATACATCGAGGTCGTTTATGACTGGACTAAGTATAAATAAGCCAAAAATGATCAAATTTGACATTTTTCGACAGAAAAAACATTTTTTGAAAATTTTCGATTTTTCAACTAGTATTTTATGACTATACAAATCATTGAAATTTTGATCCAAGTACGTCAAAATGTATTTATGGAGGTCGTTTATGACTGGACTAAGTATAAATAAGCCAAAAATGATCATATTTGACATTTTTCGATAGAAAAAACATTTTTTGAAAATTTTCGATTTTTCAACATGAGAGTCATGACTATACAAATCTTTGAAATTTTGATCCAAGTAAGTCAAAATGTATAAATCGAGGTCGTTTATGACTGGACTATATATAAATAAGCCAAAAATGATCAAATTTGACATTTTTCGATAGAAAAAACATTTTTTGAAAATTTTAGATTTTTCAACATGAGAGTCATGACTATACAAATCATTGAAATTTTGATCCATGTAAGTCAAAATGTATACATCGAGGTCCTTTATGACTGGACTAAGTATAAATAAGCCAAAAATGATCAAATTTGACATTTTTCGATAGAAAAAACATTTTTTGAAAATTTTCGATTTTTCAACATTTTTTTTTTTTTTTTTTTTTTTTTTTTATACTGTGTTAACATCATGGTCATTACACAGTGTAAAATATAAACTTAGAATCTATTTATTTACATGATTTGGTATGTATTTGAAATTGTCTATTATTGGCTATAATTATAGGTAAGTCCAGATATTACTTTTTACTTTTATATTTTGTTAATAAGATTTGATTTTTTTAAGAATTTGTGTAGCAGTTTGATGTTGTGTTGGCTGTCTCCAAGAAGCTGTTGAAGATGATTTGGAAGATTTACTTCATTTCTTATTTGTTGATATTTAGTGCAATCTAGAAGAATATGTTTCACCGTTAGCTGTGTATGACATTTTTCGCAGTAAGGTGGAGCTGTCCGAGTCAGTCGAATTGTCGTTAATTTTTAGTAGTCTGTTTTTTAATTTTGTCATCGCCATTTTTACAGATCGATTTTTCGGTGTAAATGTGTACAGTGTGTCGATTAAGTTTATTATATGCTCTGGGTTTGTATTGTACTTTTTTACAATTGAGGCTATTTTTTGTTTGGTGTGGGTGTCTGTGATAAAATTTTTAAAAGTTTCATAGTCCAAAATGTATTTGCTGGGTTCGTTCAGCATTGGTTGCTTAAACATTTCTATGTTTTCCAATATTGTATGTTTTTTGTTTGTTTTTGTATAATTTGTAGCGATGTTGGATTCTGTTGATTGTGTTTCTGGGCATGTATCGGATTTTGAGGGTTGAACTGGTTTCAGAGGTGATGGTGTTGTTAGTTGTAATTCTGTCTCATGTGTTGTAGATTGTTGAGATTTTGTTAATAATTTATTGTGTTGTTCGATTGATTGTTTTTTTTGGGGAATAGATATTATTTCAGGGAAAGATTTAGTATCGGTTTCTGAATCATGACTACTAGAATGTAGTCTTTTTTTGTTCATTTCATTTGAAATACTTTTTGGTGAAGTAGTGTTAGTTTGTATTTGTAAATCAGTGTTGTTGGGTGTTGTAGGTTGTTGTGTATTAATTTCTATTTGTTGTATATTAGTTGTGTCATTTGTTTGTGGTGTATTAACGTTTGAATTTTGATTATTTAAGTTTACAGTGCTGTCTTCTACGTGGGGTTTAGGTTTTTTGCATGATTCGGTTGTATGTCCGAATTTGTTGCAGTTCGCGCATCTAATCTCATCAATTGATGTGTAAATATTGTATGTTTCATTTTCATAAGATATTTCTAATGTTTGAGGGATTTCAGGATGGTCTGCACTTATGAATAGAAAACGCCTGAATGTTTGAATATGGTTTAGGTTCGGATTGTTAAATCCAGCAGAGATATTGTATATGCTTGATAGCGGTTTTATGCCTAGTGATTCCAGTTTATTTAAGATAATGTTATTCGGCATCGTAGGTAGTACCCATAGAACTAAACGATGAGATGGTGTGACGTAGCTTTTTATTGTTATAATTGTATTGTTTATTTTAATTGATTTTATATTTTCCGTTAGATGGTTCGCGTCTTGTTTGGATTTCAGATATATACATATTCGGTTTCCTGATATTCTGGAAATGTATAATATTTTGTTGGGGTTTATATGTTGGCTTAGTACGTTTATATACTCTTCTAAAGGTGTATTCTCAATTGCATTAATTACAATAGCTTGATCTTTTTTTGGATAAGTGGGGATAAAATTTTTTGATACGGTCCTGGCGTATGATATTTTATTTTGTGATGTTGTTTGTTGATTATTCATGGTGGATGTTGTTGATGTAGATTGGGTGTTTGTTTGGATATGATTAGACATTATGGAGATGAATGCAATATATATATTTTTTACACGATATTAATATTAGATCTTTCACATATGTCTTTCTACTCACCATTGGTGAGCAGAATGTGTTAGTTGAACTCAAACTAGTATTTTAAGTATTTATTTTAGTTGTATAAAAATATGTTTTTAATAATTAATAATTTTGATTGTTATGTCACTTTGATTTATTTATTTCACAAATAGATGTTAACTCTATTAAGGTTGAAACTGGTGTCCGATTTTTCAACATGAGAGTCATGATTATACAAATCATTGAAATTTTGATCCAAGTAAGTCAAAATGTATACATAGATGTCGTTTATGACTGGACTAAGTATAAATAAGCCAAAAATGATCAAATTTGACATTTTTCGATAGAAAAAACATTTTTTGAAAATTTTCGATTTTTCAACATGAGAGTCATGATTATACAAATCATTGAAATTTTGATCCAAGTAAGTCAAAATGTATACATAGATGTCGTTTATGACTGGACTAAGTATAAATAAGCCAAAAATGATCAAATTTGACATTTTTCGATAGAAAAAACATTTTTTGAAAATTTTCGATTTTTCAACATGAGAGTCATGACTATACAAATTTTTGAAATTTTGATCCAAGTAAGTCAAAATGTATACATACAGGTCGTTTATGACTGGACTAAGTTTAAATATGTCCAAAATGATCAAATTTGACATTTTTCGATAAAAAAAACATTTTTTGAAAATTTTCGATTTTTCAACTAGAATGTCATCACTATACAAATCATTGAAATTTTGATCCAAGTAAGTCAAAATGTATAAATCGAGGTCGTTTATGACTGGACTAAGTATAAATAAGTCCAAAATGATCAAATTTGACATTTTTCGATAGAAAAAACATTTTTGAAAATTTTCGATTTTTCAACATGAGAGTCATGATTATACAAATCATTGAAATTTTGATCCAAGTAAGTCAAAATGTATACAAAGAGGTCGTTTATGACTGGACTAAGTATAAATAAGCCAAAAATGATCAAATTTGACATTTTTCGATAGAAAAAACATTTTTTGAAAATTTTCGATTTTTCAACATGAGAGTCATGACTATACAAATCATTGAAATTTTGATCCAAGTAAGTCAAAATGTATACATAGAGGTCGTTTATGACTGGACTAAGTATAAATAAGTCCAAAATGATCAAATTTGACATTTTTCGATAGAAAAAACATTTTTTGAAAATTTTCGATTTTTCAACATGAGAGTCATGATTATACAAATCATTGAAATTTTGATCCAAGTAAGTCAAAATGTATACATAGATGTCGTTTATGACTGGACTAAGTATAAATAAGCCAAAAATGATCAAATTTGACATTTTTCGATAGAAAAAACATTTTTTGAAAATTTTCGATTTTTCAACATGAGAGTCATGACTATACAAATCATAAAAACTTTGAACCAAGTAAGTCAAAATGTATACATAGAGGTCCTTTATGACTGGACTAAGTATATATAAGCCAAAAATGATTAAATTTGACATTTTTCTATAGAAAAAACATTTTTTGAAAATTTTCGATTTTTCAACATGAGAGTCATGACTATACAAATCATTGAAATTTTGATCTAAGTAAGTCAAAACGTATACATAGAGGCCCTCTATGACTGGACTAAGTATAAGTAAGCCAAAAATGATCAAATTTGACATTTTTCGATAGAAAAAACATTTTGTGAAAATTTTCGATTTTTCAACATGAGAGTCCTGGCTATACAAATCATTGAAATATTGATCCAAGTAAGTCAAAATGTATACATAGAGGCCCTCTATGATTGGACTAAGTATAAGTAAGCCAAAAATGATCAAATTTGACATTTTTCGATAGAAAAAACATTTTGTGAAAATTTTCGATTTTTCCACATGAGAGTCATGATTATACAAATCATTGAAATTTTGATCCAAGTAAGTCAAAATGTATACATTGAGGTCCTTCATGACTGGACTAAGTATAAATATGCCAAAAATGATTAAATTTGACATTTTTCGATAGAAAAAACACTTTTTGAAAATTTTCGATTTTGCAATATGAGAGTCATGACTATACAAAACATTGAAATTTTGATCCAAGTAAGTCAAAATGTATACATAGAGGTCCTTTATGACTGGACTAAGTAGAAATAAGCCAAAAATGATCAAATTTGACATTTTTCGATAGAAAAAACATCTTTGGAAATTTCCAATTTTTCAACATGAGAGTCATGACTACACAAATCATTGAAATTTTGATCCAAGTAAGTCAAAATGTATACATAGAGGACCTTTTAGACTTAACTAAGTATAAATAAGCCAAAAATGATCAAATTTGACATTTTTCGATAGAAAAAACATTTTTTGAAAATTTCCAATTTTTCAACATGACTATACAAATCATTGAAATTTTGATCCAA
The DNA here is from genome assembly GCF_905475395.1 of Chrysoperla carnea. Lineage (NCBI taxonomy): Eukaryota > Metazoa > Arthropoda > Insecta > Neuroptera > Chrysopidae > Chrysoperla > Chrysoperla carnea. The sequence continues at coordinate 15,778 of NW_025408269.1, forward strand.
GTAAGTCAAAATGTATACCTAGAGGTCTTTATGACTGGACTAAGTAGAAATAAGCCAAAAATGATCAAATTTGACATTTTTCGATAGAAAAAAACATTTTTTGAAAATTTTCGATTTTTCAACATGAGAGTCATGACTTTACAAAACATTCAAATTTTTATCCAAGTAAGTCAAAATGTATACAGAGAGGCCCTCTATGACTGGAGTAAGTGTAAGTATGCCAAAGATGATCAACTTTGACATTTTTCGATATAAAAAACATTTTTTGAAAATTTTCGATTTTTCAACATGGGAGTCATGACTTTACAAAACATTGAAATTTTGATCCAAGTAAGTCAAAATGTATACATAGAGGCCCTCTATGACTGGACTAAGTATAAGTAAGCCAAAAATGATCAAATTTGACATTTTTCGATAGAAAAAATATTTTGTGAAAATTTTCGATTTTTCAACATGAGAGTCATGACTATACAAATCATTGAAATTTTGATCCAAGTAAGTCAAAATGTATACATAGAGGCCCTTCATGACTGGACTAAGTTTAAATAAGCCAAAAATGATCAAATTTGACATTTTTCGATAGAAAAAACATTTTTTGAAAATTTTCGATTTTTCAACTAAAATGTCATGACTATACAAATCATTGAAATTTTGATCCAAGTAAGTCAAAATGTATACATAGAGGTCCTTTATGACTGGACTAAGTAGAAATAAGCCAAAAATGATCAAATTTGACATTTTTCGATAGAAAAAAATTTTTTTTAAAAATTTCGATTTTTCAACATTAGAGTCATGACTATACAAATCATTGAAATTTTGATCTAAGTAAGTCAAAACGTATACATAGAGGCCCTCTATGATTGGACTAAGTATAAGTAAGCCAAAAATGATCAAATTTGACATTTTTCGATAGAAAAAACATTTTGTGAAAATTTTCGATTTTTCAACATGATAGTCCTGACTATACAAATCATTGAAATTTTGATCCAAGTAAGTCAAAATGTATACATAGAGGCCCTCTATGATTGGACTAAGTATAAGTAAGCCAAAAATGATCAAATATGACATTTTTCGATAGAAAAAACATTTTGTGAAAATTTTCGATTTTTCAACATGAGAGTCATGACTATAAGAATCATTGAAATTTTGATCCAAGTAAGTCAAAATGTATACATAGAGGTCCTTCATGACTGGACTAAGTATAAATATGCCAAAAATGATCAAATTTGACATTTTTCGATAGAAAAAACATTTTTTGAAAATTTTCGATTTTTCAATATGAGAGTCATGACTATACAAAACATTGAAATTTTGATCCAAGTAAGTCAAAATGTATACATAGAGGTCCTTTATGACTGGACTAAGTAGAAATAAGCCAAAAATGATCAAATTTGACATTTTTCGATAGAAAAAACATCTTTGGAAATTTCCAATTTTTCAACATGAGAGTCATGACTATACAAATCATTGAAATTTTGATCCAAGTAAGTCAAAATGTATACATAGAGGACCTTTTAGACTGGACTAAGTATAAATAAGCCAAAAATGATCAAATTTGATATTTTTCGATAGAAAAAACATTTTTTGAAAATTTCCGATTTTTCAACATGAGAGTCATGACTATACAAATCATTGAAATTTTGATCCAAGTAAGTCAAAATGTATACATAGAGGACCTTTTAGACTGGACTAAGTATAAATAAGCCAAAAATGATTAAATTTGACATTTTTCGATAGAAAAAACATTTTTTGAAAATTTTCGATTTTTCAACATGAGAGTCATGACTTTACAAAACATTGAAATTTTGATCCAAGTAAGTCAAAATGTATACATATAGGTCCTTCATGACTGGACTAAGTATAAATATGCCAAAAATGATCAAATTTGACATTTTTCGATAGAAAAAACATTTTTTGAAAATTTTCGATTTTTCAATATGAGAGTCATGACAATACAAAACATTGAAATTTTGATCCAAGTAAGTCAAAATGTATACATAGAGGTCCTTTATGACTGGACTAAGTAGAAATAAGCCAAAAATGATCAAATTTGACATTTTTCGATAGAAAAAACATCTTTGGAAATTTCCAATTTTTCAACATGAGAGTCATGACTATACAAATCATTGAAATTTTGATCCAAGTAAGTCAAAATGTATACATAGAGGTCCTTTATGACTGGACTAAGTAGAAATAAGCCAAAAATGATCAAATTTGACATTTTTCGATAGAAAAAACATCTTTGGAAATTTCCAATTTTTCAACATGAGAGTCATGACTATACAAATCATTGAAATTTTGATCCAAGTAAGTCAAAATGTATACATAGAGGTCCTTTATGACTGGCCTAAGTATAAAAAAGCCAAAAATGGTCAAATTTGACATTTTTCGATAGAAAAAACATTTTTTTTAATTTCCGATTTTACAACTAAAATGTCATGACAATACAAATCATTGAAATTTTGATCCAAGTAAGTCAAAATGTATACATAGAGGTCCTTTATGAATAGACTAAGTATAAATAAGCCAAAAATGATCAAATTTGACGTTTTTCGATAGAAAAAACATTTTTTGAAAATTTTCGATTTTTAAATATGAGAGTCATGACTATACAAAACATTGAAATTTTGATCCAAGTAAGTCAAAATGTATACATAGAGGACCTTTTAGACTGGACTAAGTATAAATAAGCCAAAAATGATCAAATTTGACATTTTTCGATAGAAAAAACATTTTGTGAAAATTTTCGATTTTTCAACATGAGAGTCATGACTATAAGAATCATTGAAATTTTGATCCAAGTAAGTCAAAATGTATACATAGAGGTCCTTCATGACTGGACTAAGTATAAATATGCCAAAAATGATCAAATTTGACATTTTTCGATAGAAAAAAACATTTTTTGAAAATTTTCGATTTTTCAATATGAGAGTCATGACTATACAAAACATTGAAATTTTGATCCAAGTAAGTCAAAATGTATACATAGAGGTCCTTTATGACTGGACTAAGTAGAAATAAGCCAAAAATGATCAAATTTGACATTTTTCGATAGAAAAAACATCTTTGGAAATTTCCAATTTTTCAACATGAGAGTCATGACTATACAAATCATTGAAATTTTGATCCAAGTAAGTCAAAATGTATACATAGAGGACCTTTTAGACTGGACTAAGTATAAATAAGCCAAAAATGATCAAATTTGATATTTTTCGATAGAAAAAACATTTTTTGTAAATTTCCGATTTTTCAACATGAGAGTCATGACCATACAAATCATTGAAATTTTGATCCAAGTAAGTCAAAATGTATACCTAGAGGTCTTTCTGACTGGACTAAGTAGAAATAAGCCAAAAATGATCAAATTTGACATTTTTCGATAGAAAAAACATTTTTTGAATATTTTCGATTTTTCAACATGATAGTCATGACTATACAAATCATTGAAATTTTGATCCAAGTAAGTCAAAATGTATACATAGAGGTCGTTTATGACTGGACTAAGTATATATAAGCCAAAAATGATTAAATTTGACATTTTTCGATAGAAAAACATTTTTTGAAAATTTTCGATTTTTCAACATGAGAGTCATGACTTTACAAAACATTGAAATTTTGATCCAAGTAAGTCAAAATGTATACATAGAGGCCCTTTATGACTGGACTAAGTATAAGTATGCCAAAAATGATCAACTTTGACATTTTTCGATATAAAAAACATTTTTTGAAAATTTTCGAATTTTCAACATGAGAGTCATGACTTTACAAAACATTGAAATTTTGATCCAAGTAAGTCAAAATGTATACATAGAGGTCCTTCATTACTGGACTAAGTATAAATATGCCAAAAATGATCAAATTTGACATTTTTCGATAGAAAAAACATTTTTTGAAAATTTTCGATTTTTCAATATGAGAGTCATGACTATAAAAAACATTGAAATTTTGATCCAAGTAAGTCAAAATGTATACATAGAGGTCCTTTATGACTGGACTAAGTAGAAATAAGCCAAAAATGATCAAATTTGACATTTTTCGATAGAAAAAACATCTTTGGAAATTTCCAATTTTTTAACATGAGAGTCATGACTATACAAATCATTGAAATTTTGATCCAAGTAAGTCAAAATGTATACATAGAGGACCTTCATGACTGGACTAAGTATAAATAAGCCAAAAATGATCAAATTTGATATTTTTCGATAGAAAAAACATTTTTTTAAAATTTTCGATTTTCAACATGAGAGTCATGACTATACAAATCATTGAAATTTTGATCCAAGTAAGTCAAAATGTATACATAGAGGTCCTTTAAGACTGGACTAAGTATAAAAAAGCCAAAAATGGTCAAATTTGACATTTTTCGATAGAAAAAACATTTTTTTTAATTTCCGATTTTACAACTAAAATGTCATGACAATACAAATCATTGAAATTTTGATCCAAGTAAGTCAAAATGTATACATAGAGGTCCTTTATGACTGGACTAAGTAGAAATAAGCCAAAAATGATCAAATTTGACATTTTTCGATAGAAAAAACATCTTTGGAAATTTCCAATTTTTTAACATGAGAGTCATGACTATACAAATCATTGAAATTTTGATCCAAGTAAGTCAAAATGTATACATAGAGGACCTTCATGACTGGACTAAGTATAAATAAGCCAAAAATGGTCAAATTTGACATTTTTCGATAGAAAAAACATTTTTTTTAATTTCCGATTTTACAACTAAAATGTCATGACAATACAAATCATTGAAATTTTGATCCAAGTAAGTCAAAATGTATACATAGAGGTCCTTTATGAATAGACTCAGTATAAATAAGCCAAAAATGATCAAATTTGACATTTTTCGATAGAAAAAACATTTTTTGAAAATTTTCGATTTTTCAACATGAGAGTCATGACTATACAAATCATTGAAATTTTGATCTAAGTAAGTCAAAACGTATACATAGAGGCCCTCTATGATTGGACTAAGTATAAGTAAGCCAAAAATGATCAAATTTGACATTTTTCGATAGAAAAAACATTTTGTGAAAATTTTCGATTTTTCAACATGAGAGTCCTGACTATACAAATCATTGAAATTTTGATCCAAAAAAGTCAAAATGTATACATAGAGGCCCTCTATGATTGGACTAAGTATAACTAAGCCAAAAATGATCAAATTTGACATTTTTCGATAGAAAAAACATTTTGTGAAAATTTTCGATTTTTCAACATGAGAGTCATGACTATACAAATCATTGAAATTTTGATCCAAGTAAGTCAAAATGTATACATAGAGGTCCTTCATGACTGGACCAAGTATAAATATGCCAAAAATGATCAAATTTGACATTTTTCGATAGAAAAAACATTTTTTGAAAATTTTCGATTTTTAAATATGAGAGTCATGACTATACAAAACATTGAAATTTTGATCCAAGTAAGTCAAAATGTATACATAGAGGACCTTTTAGACTGGACTAAGTATAAATAAGCCAAAAATGATCAAATTTGACATTTTTCGATAGAAAAAACATTTTGTGAAAATTTTCGATTTTTCAACATGAGAGTCATGACTATAAGAATCATTGAAATTTTGATCCAAGTAAGTCAAAATGTATACATAGAGGTCCTTCATGACTGGACTAAGTATAAATATGCCAAAAATGATCAAATTTGACATTTTTCGATAGAAAAAACATTTTTTGAAAATTTTCGATTTTTCAATATGAGAGTCATGACTATACAAAACATTGAAATTTTGATCCAAGTAAGTCAAAATGTATACATAGAGGTCCTTTATGACTGGACTAAGTAGAAATAAGCCAAAAATGATCAAATTTGACATTTTTCGATAGAAAAAACATCTTTGGAAATTTCCAATTTTTCAACATGAGAGTCATGACTATACAAATCATTGAAATTTTGATCCAAGTAAGTCAAAATGTATACATAGAGGACCTTTTAGACTGGACTAAGTATAAATAAGCCAAAAATGATCAAATTTGATATTTTTCGATAGAAAAAACATTTTTTGTAAATTTCCGATTTTTCAACATGAGAGTCATGACCATACAAATCATTGAAATTTTGATCCAAGTAAGTCAAAATGTATACCTAGAGGTCTTTATGACTGGACTAAGTAGAAATAAGCCAAAAATGATCAAATTTGACATTTTTCGATAGAAAAAACATTTTTTGAATATTTTCGATTTTTCAACATGATAGTCATGACTATACAAATCATTGAAATTTTGATCCAAGTAAGTCAAAATGTATACATAGAGGTCGTTTATGACTGGACTAAGTATATATAAGCCAAAAATGATTAAATTTGACATTTTTCGATAGAAAAACATTTTTTGAAAATTTTCGATTTTTCAACATGAGAGTCATGACTTTACAAAACATTGAAATTTTGATCCAAGTAAGTCAAAATGTATACATAGAGGCCCTTTATGACTGGACTAAGTATAAGTATGCCAAAAATGATCAACTTTGACATTTTTCGATATAAAAAACATTTTTTGAAAATTTTCGAATTTTCAACATGAGAGTCATGACTTTACAAAACATTGAAATTTTGATCCAAGTAAGTCAAAATGTATACATAGAGGTCCTTCATTACTGGACTAAGTATAAATATGCCAAAAATGATCAAATTTGGCATTTTTCGATAGAAAAAACATTTTTTGAAAATTTTCGATTTTTCAATATGAGAGTCATGACTATAAAAAACATTGAAATTTTGATCCAAGTAAGTCAAAATGTATACATAGAGGTCCTTTATGACTGGACTAAGTAGAAATAAGCCAAAAATGATCAAATTTGACATTTTTCGATAGAAAAAACATCTTTGGAAATTTCCAATTTTTTAACATGAGAGTCATGACTATACAAATCATTGAAATTTTGATCCAAGTAAGTCAAAATGTATACATAGAGGACCTTCATGACTGGACTAAGTATAAATAAGCCAAAAATGATCAAATTTGATATTTTTCGATAGAAAAAACATTTTTTTAAAATTTTCGATTTTCAACATGAGAGTCATGACTATACAAATCATTGAAATTTTGATCCAAGTAAGTCAAAATGTATACATAGAGGTCCTTTAAGACTGGACTAAGTATAAAAAAGCCAAAAATGGTCAAATTTGACATTTTTCGATAGAAAAAACATTTTTTTTAATTTCCGATTTTACAACTAAAATGTCATGACAATACAAATCATTGAAATTTTGATCCAAGTAAGTCAAAATGTATACATAGAGGTCCTTTATGACTGGACTAAGTAGAAATAAGCCAAAAATGATCAAATTTGACATTTTTCGATAGAAAAAACATCTTTGGAAATTTCCAATTTTTTAACATGAGAGTCATGACTATACAAATCATTGAAATTTTGATCCAAGTAAGTCAAAATGTATACATAGAGGACCTTCATGACTGGACTAAGTATAAATAAGCCAAAAATGGTCAAATTTGACATTTTTCGATAGAAAAAACATTTTTTTTAATTTCCGATTTTACAACTAAAATGTCATGACAATACAAATCATTGAAATTTTGATCCAAGTAAGTCAAAATGTATACATAGAGGTCCTTTATGAATAGACTAAGTATAAATAAGCCAAAAATGATCAAATTTGACATTTTTCGATAGAAAAAACATTTTTTGAAAATTTTCGATTTTTCAACATGAGAGTCATGACTATACAAATCATTGAAATTTTGATCTAAGTAAGTCAAAACGTATACATAGAGGCCCTCTATGATTGGACTAAGTATAAGTAAGCCAAAAATGATCAAATTTGACATTTTTCGATAGAAAAAACATTTTGTGAAAATTTTCGATTTTTCAACATGAGAGTCCTGACTATACAAATCATTGAAATTTTGATCCAAGTAAGTCAAAATGTATACATAGAGGCCCTCTATGATTGGACTAAGTATAAGTAAGCCAAAAATGATCAAATTTGACATTTTTCGATAGAAAAAACATTTTGTGAAAATTTTCGATTTTTCAACATGAGAGTCATGACTATACAAATCATTGAAATTTTGATCCAAGTAAGTCAAAATGTATACATAGAGGTCCTTCATGACTGGACCAAGTATAAATATGCCAAAAATGATCAAATTTGACATTTTTCGATAGAAAAAACATTTTTTGAAAATTTTCGATTTTTCAATATGAGAGTCATGACTATACAAAACATTGAAATTTTGATCCAAGTAAGTCAAAATGTATACATAGAGGACCTTTTAGACTGGACTAAGTATAAATAAGGCAAAAATGATCAAGTTTGACATTTTTCGATAGAAAAAACATTTTTTGAAAATTTCCGATTTTTCAACATGAGAGTCATGACTATACAAATCATTGAAATTTTGATCCAAGTAAGTCAAAATGTATACCTAGAGGTCTTTATGACTGGACTTAGTAGAAATAAGCCAAAAATGATCAAAATTGACATTTTTCGATAGAAAAAACATTTTTTGAATATTTTCGATTTTTCAACATGATAGTCATGACTATACAAATCATTGAAATTTTGATCCAAGTAAGTCAAATTGTATACATAGAGGTCGTTTATGACTGGACTAAGTATATATAAGCCCAAAATGATTAAATTTGACATTTTTCGATAGAAAAAACATTTTTTGAAAATTTTCGATTTTTCAACATGAGAGTCATGACTTTACAAAACATTGAAATTTTGATCCAAGTAAGTCAAAATGTATACATAGAGGCCCTCTATGACTGGACTAAGTATAAGTATGCCAAAAATGATCAACTTTGACATTTTTCGATATAAAAAACATTTTTTGAAAATTTTCGATTTTTCAACATGAGAGTCATGACTTTACAAAACATTGAAATTTTGATCCAAGTAAGTCAAAATGTATACATAGAGGCCCTCTATGACTGGACTAAGTATAAGTAAGCCAAAAATGATCAAATTTGACATTTTTCGATATAAAAAACATTTTTTGAAAATTTTCGATTTTTCAACATGAGAGTCATGACTTTACAAAACATTGAAATTTTGATCCAAGTAAGTCAAAATGTATACATAGAGGTCCTTCATTACTGGACTAAGTATAAATATGCCAAAAATGATCAAATTTGACATTTTTCGATAGAAAAAACATTTTTTGAAAATTTTCGATTTTTCAATATGAGAGTCATGACTATACAAAACATTGAAATTTTGATCCAAGTAAGTCAAAATGTATACATAGAGGTCCTTTATGACTGGACTAAGTAGAAATAAGCCAAAAATGATCAAATTTGACATTTTTCGATAGAAAAAACATCTTTGGAAATTTCCAATTTTTCAACATGAGAGTCATGACTATACAAATCATTGAAATTTTGATCCAAGTAAGTCAAAATGTATACATAGAGGACCTTTTAGACTGGACTAAGTATAAATAAGCCAAAAATGATCAAATTTGATATTTTTCTATAGAAAAAACATTTTTTTAAAATTTTCGATTTTCAACATGAGAGTCATGACTATACAAATCATTGAAATTTTGATCCAAGTAAGTCAAAATGTATACATAGAGGTCCTTTATGACTGGCCTAAGTATAAGTAAGCCAAAAATGGTCAAATTTGACATTTTTCGATAGAAAAAACATTTTTTTTAATTTCCGATTTTACAACTAAAATGTCATGACAATACAAATCATTGAAATTTTGATCCAAGTAAGTCAAAATGTATACATAGAGGTCCTTTATGAATAGACTAAGTATAAATAAGCCAAAAATGATCAAATTTGACATTTTTCGATAGAAAAAAAATTTTTTGAAAATTTTCGATTTTTCAACATGAGAGTCATGACTATACAAATCATTGAAATTTTGATCTAAGTAAGTCAAAACGTATACATAGAGGCCCTCTATGATTGGACTAAGTATAAGTAAGCCAAAAATGATCAAATTTGACATTTTTCGATAGAAAAAACATTTTGTGAAAATTTTCGATTTTTCAACATGATAGTCATGACTATACAAATCATTGAAATTTTGATACAAGTAAGTCAAAATGTATACCATGAGGTCTTTATGACTGGACTAAGTAGAAATAAGCCAAAAATGATCAAATTTGACATTTTTCGATAGAAAAAACATTTATTGAAAATTTTCGATTTTTCAACATGAGAGTCATGACTTTACAAAACATTGAAATTTTGATCCAAGTAAGTCAAAATGTATACATAGAGGCCCTCTATGACTGGACTAAGTATAAGTAAGCCAAAAATGATCAAATTTGACATTTTTCGATATAAAAAACATTTTTTGAAAATTTTCGATTTTTCAACATGAGAGTCATGACTTTACAAAACATTGAAATTTTGATCCAAGTAAGTCAAAATGTATACATAGAGGTCCTTCATTACTGGACTAAGTATAAATATGCCAAAAATGATCAAATTTGACATTTTTCGATAGAAAAAACATTTTTTGAAAATTTTCGATTTTTCAATATGAGAGTCATGACTATACAAAACATTGAAATTTTGATCCAAGTAAGTCAAAATGTATACATAGAGGTCCTTTATGACTGGACTAAGTAGAAATAAGCCAAAAATGATCAAATTTGACATTTTTCGATAGAAAAAACATCTTTGGAAATTTCTAATTTTTCAACATGAGAGTCATGACAATACAAAACATTGAAATTTTGATCCAAGTAAGTCAAAATGTATACATAGAGGACCTTTTAGACTGGACTAAGTATAAATAAGCCAAAAATGATCAAATTTGATATTTTTCGATAGAAAAAACATTTTTTTAAAATTTTCGATTTTCAACATGAGAGTCATGACTATACAAATCATTGAAATTTTGATCCAAGTAAGTCAAAATGTATACATAGAGGACCTTTTAGACTGGACTAAGTATAAATAAGCCAAAAATGATCAAATTTGATATTTTTCGATAGAAAAAACATTTTTTTAAAATTTTCGATTTTCAACATGAGAGTCATGACTATACAAATCATTGAAATTTTGATCCAAGTAAGTCAAAATGTATACATAGAGGTCCTTTAAGACTGGACTAAGTATAAATAAGCCAAAAATGATCAAATTTGACATTTTTCGATAGAAAAAACATTTTTTGAAAATTTCCGATTTTTCAACATGAGAGTCATGACTATACAAATCATTGAAATTTTGATCCAAGTAAGTCAAAATGTATACATAGAGGTCCTTTATGACTGGCCTAAGTATAAATAGGCCAAAAATGGTCAAATTTGACATTTTTCGATAGAAAAAACATTTTTTTTAATTTCCGATTTTACAACTAAAATGTCATGACAATACAAATCATTGAAATTTTGATCCAAGTAAGTCAAAATGTATACATAGAGGTCCTTTATGAATAGACTAAGTATAAATAAGCCAAAAATGATCAAATTTGACATTTTTCGATAGAAAAAATTTTTTTTGAAAATTTTCGATTTTTCAACATGAGAGTCATGACTATACAAATCATTGAAATTTTGATCTAAGTAAGTCAAAACGTATACATAGAGGCCCTCTATGATTGGACTAAGTATAAGTAAGCCAAAAATGATCAAATTTGACATTTTTCGATAGAAAAAACATTTTGTGAAAATTTTCGATTTTTCAACATGAGAGTCATGACTATACAAATCATTGAAATTTTGATCCAAGTAAGTCAAAATGTATACATAGAGGTCCTTCATGACTGGACCAAGTATAAATATGCCAAAAATGATCAAATTTGACATTTTTCGATAGAAAAAACATTTTTTGAAAATTTTCGATTTTTCAATATGAGAGTCATGACTATACAAAACATTGAAATTTTGATCCAAGTAAGTCAAAATGTATACATAGAGGACCTTTTAGACTGGACTAAGTATAAATAAGGCAAAAATGATCAAATTTGACATTTTTCGATAGAAAAAACATTTTTTGAAAATTTCCGATTTTTCAACATGAGAGTCATGACTATACAAATCATTGAAATTTTGATACAAGTAAGTCAAAATGTATACCTAGAGGTCTTTATGACTGGACTAAGTAGAAATAAGCCAAAAATGATCAAAGTTGACATTTTTCGATAGAAAAACCATTTTTTGAATATTTTCGATTTTTCAACATGATAGTCATGACTATACAAATCATTGAAATTTTGATCCAAGTAAGTCAAATTGTATACATAGAGGTCGTTTATGACTGGACTAAGTATATATAAGCCCAAAATGATTAAATTTGACATTTTTCGATAGAAAAAACATTTATTGAAAATTTTCGATTTTTCAACATGAGAGTCATGACTTTACAAAACATTGAAATTTTGATCCAAGTAAGTCAAAATGTATACATAGAGGCCCTCTATGACTGGACTAAGTATAAGTAAGCCAAAAATGATCAAATTTGACATTTTTCGATATAAAAAACATTTTTTGAAAATTTTCGATTTTTCAACATGAGAGTCATGACTTTACAAAACATTGAAATTTTGATCCAAGTAAGTCAAAATGTATACATAGAGGTCCTTCATTACTGGACTAAGTATAAATATGCCAAAAATGATCAAATTTGACATTTTTCGATAGAAAAAACATTTTTTGAAAATTTTCGATTTTTCAATATGAGAGTCATGACTATACAAAACATTGAAATTTTGATCCAAGTAAGTCAAAATGTATACATAGAGGTCCTTTATGACTGGACTAAGTAGAAATAAGCCAAAAATGATCAAATTTGACATTTTTCGATAGAAAAAACATCTTTGGAAATTTCCAATTTTTCAACATGAGAGTCATGACTATACAAATCATTGAAATTTTGATCCAAGTAAGTCAAAATGTATACATAGAGGACCTTTTAGACTGGACTAAGTATAAATAAGCCAAAAATGATCAAATTTGATATTTTTCGATAGAAAAAACATTTTTTGAAAATTTTCGATTTTCAACATGAGAGTCATGACTATACAAATCATTGAAATTTTGATCCAAGTAAGTCAAAATGTATACATAGAGGTCCTTTAAGATTGGACTAAGTATAAATAAGCCAAAAATGATCAAATTTGACATTTTTCGATAGAAAAAACATTTTTTGAAAATTTCCGATTTTTCAACATGAGAGTCATGACTATACAAATCATTGAAATTTTGATCCAAGTAAGTCAAAATGTATACATAGAGGTCCTTTATTACTGGCCTAAGTATAAATAAGATAAAAATGGTCAAATTTGACATTTTTCGATAGAAAAAACATTTTTTTTAATTTCCGATTTTACAACTAAAATGTCATGACAATACAAATCATTGAAATTTTGATCCAAGTAAGTCAAAATGTATACATAGAGGTCCTTTATGAATAGACTAAGTATAAATAAGCCAAAAATGATCAAATTTGACATTTTTCGATAGAAAAAAAATTTTTTGAAAATTTTCGATTTTTCAACATGAGAGTCACGACTATACAAATCATTGAAATTTTGATCTAAGTAAGTCAAAACGTATACATAGAGGCCCTCTATGATTGGACTAAGTATAAGTAAGCCAAAAATGATCAAATTTGACATTTTTCGATAGAAAAAACATTTTGTGAAAATTTTCGATTTTTCAACATGAGAGTCCTGACTATACAAATCATTGAAATTTTGATCCAAGTAAGTCAAAATGTATACATAGAGGCCCTCTATGATTGGACTAAGTATAACTAAGCCAAAAATGATCAAATTTGACATTTTTCGATAGAAAAAACATTTTGTGAAAATTTTCGATTTTTCAACATGAGAGTCATGACTATACAAATCATTGAAATTTTGATCCAAGTAAGTCAAAATGTATACATAGAGGTCCTTCATGACTGGACCAAGTATAAATATGCCAAAAATGATCAAATTTGACATTTTTCGATAGAAAAAACATTTTTTGAAAATTTTCGATTTTTCAATATGAGAGTCATGACTATACAAAACATTGAAATTTTGATCCAAGTAAGTCAAAATGTATACATAGAGGACCTTTTAGACTGGACTAAGTATAAATAAGGCAAAAATGATCAAATTTGACATTTTTCGATAGAAAAAACATTTTTTGAAAATTTCCGATTTTTCAACATGAGAGTCATGACTATACAAATCATTGAAATTTTGATACAAGTAAGTCAAAATGTATACCTAGAGGTCTTTATGACTGGACTAAGTAGAAATAAGCCAAAAATGATCAAATTTGACATTTTTCGATAGAAAAAACATTTTTTGAATATTTTCGATTTTTCAACATGAGAGTCATGACTTTACAAAACATTGAAATTTTGATCCAAGTAAGTCAAAATGTATACATAGAGGCCCTCTATGACTGGACTAAGTATAAGTATGCCAAAAATGATCAACTTTGACATTTTTCGATATAAAAAACATTTTTTGAAAATTTTCGATTTTTCAACATGAGAGTCATGACTTTACAAAACATTGAAATTTTGATCCAAGTAAGTCAAAATGTATACATAGAGGCCCTCTATGACTGGACTAAATATAAGTAAGCCAAAAATGATCAAATTTGACATTTTTCGATATAAAAAACATTTTTTGAAAATTTTCGATTTTTCAACATGAGAGTCATGACTTTACAAAACATTGAAATTTTGATCCAAGTAAGTCAAAATGTATACATAGAGGTCCTTCATTACTGGACTAAGTATAAATATGCCAAAAATGATCAAATTTGACATTTTTCGATAGAAAAAACATTTTTTGAAAATTTTCGATTTTTCAATATGAGAGTCATGACTATACAAAACATTGAAATTTTGATCCAAGTAAGTCAAAATGTATACATAGAGGTCCTTTATGACTGGACTAAGTAGAAATAAGCCAAAAATGATCAAATTTGACATTTTTCGATAGAAAAAACATCTTTGGAAATTTCCAATTTTTCAACATGAGAGTCATGACTATACAAATCATTGAAATTTTGATCCAAGTAAGTCAAAATGTATACATAGAGGACCTTTTAGACTGGACTAAGTATAAATAAGCCAAAAATGATCAAATTTGATATTTTTCTATAGAAAAAACATTTTTTTAAAATTTTCGATTTTCAACATGAGAGTCATGACTATACAAATCATTGAAATTTTGATCCAAGTAAGTCAAAATGTATACATAGAGGTCCTTTATGACTGGCCTAAGTATAAGTAAGCCAAAAATGGTCAAATTTGACATTTTTCGATAGAAAAAACATTTTTTTTAATTTCCGATTTTACAACTAAAATGTCATGACAATACAAATCATTGAAATTTTGATCCAAGTAAGTCAAAATGTATACATAGAGGTCCTTTATGAATAGACTAAGTATAAATAAGCCAAAAATGATCAAATTTGACATTTTTCGATAGAAAAAAAATTTTTTGAAAATTTTCGATTTTTCAACATGAGAGTCATGACTATACAAATCATTGAAATTTTGATCTAAGTAAGTCAAAACGTATACATAGAGGCCCTCTATGATTGGACTAAGTATAAGTAAGCCAAAAATGATCAAATTTGACATTTTTCGATAGAAAAAACATTTTGTGAAAATTTTCGATTTTTCAACATGATAGTCATGACTATACAAATCATTGAAATTTTGATACAAGTAAGTCAAAATGTATACCTAGAGGTCTTTATGACTGGACTAAGTAGAAATAAGCCAAAAATGATCAAATTTGACATTTTTCGATAGAAAAAACATTTATTGAAAATTTTCGATTTTTCAACATGAGAGTCATGACTTTACAAAACATTGAAATTTTGATCCAAGTAAGTCAAAATGTATACATAGAGGCCCTCTATGACTGGACTAAGTATAAGTAAGCCAAAAATGATCAAATTTGACATTTTTCGATATAAAAAACATTTTTTGAAAATTTTCGATTTTTCAACATGAGAGTCATGACTTTACAAAACATTGAAATTTTGATCCAAGTAAGTCAAAATGTATACATAGAGGTCCTTCATTACTGGACTAAGTATAAATATGCCAAAAATGATCAAATTTGACATTTTTCGATAGAAAAAACATTTTTTGAAAATTTTCGATTTTTCAATATGAGAGTCATGACTATACAAAACATTGAAATTTTGATCCAAGTAAGTCAAAATGTATACATAGAGGTCCTTTATGACTGGACTAAGTAGAAATAAGCCAAAAATGATCAAATTTGACATTTTTCGATAGAAAAAACATCTTTGGAAATTTCTAATTTTTCAACATGAGAGTCATGACAATACAAAACATTGAAATTTTGATCCAAGTAAGTCAAAATGTATACATAGAGGACCTTTTAGACTGGACTAAGTATAAATAAGCCAAAAATGATCAAATTTGATATTTTTCGATAGAAAAAACATTTTTTTAAAATTTTCGATTTTCAACATGAGAGTCATGACTATACAAATCATTGAAATTTTGATCCAAGTAAGTCAAAATGTATACATAGAGGACCTTTTAGACTGGACTAAGTATAAATAAGCCAAAAATGATCAAATTTGATATTTTTCGATAGAAAAAACATTTTTTTAAAATTTTCGATTTTCAACATGAGAGTCATGACTATACAAATCATTGAAATTTTGATCCAAGTAAGTCAAAATGTATACATAGAGGTCCTTTAAGACTGGACTAAGTATAAATAAGCCAAAAATGATCAAATTTGACATTTTTCGATAGAAAAAACATTTTTTGAAAATTTCCGATTTTTCAACATGAGAGTCATGACTATACAAATCATTGAAATTTTGATCCAAGTAAGTCAAAATGTATACATAGAGGTCCTTTATGACTGGCCTAAGTATAAATAGGCCAAAAATGGTCAAATTTGACATTTTTCGATAGAAAAAACATTTTTTTTAATTTCCGATTTTACAACTAAAATGTCATGACAATACAAATCATTGAAATTTTGATCCAAGTAAGTCAAAATGTATACATAGAGGTCCTTTATGAATAGACTAAGTATAAATAAGCCAAAAATGATCAAATTTGACATTTTTCGATAGAAAAAATTTTTTTTGAAAATTTTCGATTTTTCAACATGAGAGTCATGACTATACAAATCATTGAAATTTTGATCTAAGTAAGTCAAAACGTATACATAGAGGCCCTCTATGATTGGACTAAGTATAAGTAAGCCAAAAATGATCAAATTTGACATTTTTCGATAGAAAAAACATTTTGTGAAAATTTTCGATTTTTCAACATGAGAGTCATGACTATACAAATCATTGAAATTTTGATCCAAGTAAGTCAAAATGTATACATAGAGGTCCTTCATGACTGGACTAAGTATAAATATGCCAAAAATGATCAAATTTGACATTTTTCGATAGAAAAAACATTTTTTGAAAATTTTCGATTTTTCAATATGAGAGTCATGACTATACAAAACATTGAAATTTTGATCCAAGTAAGTCAAAATGTATACATAGAGGACCTTTTAGACTGGACTAAGTATAAATAAGGCAAAAATGATCAAATTTGACATTTTTCGATAGAAAAAACATTTTTTGAAAATTTCCGATTTTTCAACATGAGAGTCATGACTATACAAATCATTGAAATTTTGATACAAGTAAGTCAAAATGTATACCTAGAGGTCTTTATGACTGGACTAAGTAGAAATAAGCCAAAAATGATCAAAGTTGACATTTTTCGATAGAAAAACCATTTTTTGAATATTTTCGATTTTTCAACATGATAGTCATGACTATACAAATCATTGAAATTTTGATCCAAGTAAGTCAAATTGTATACATAGAGGTCGTTTATGACTGGACTAAGTATATATAAGCCCAAAATGATTAAATTTGACATTTTTCGATAGAAAAAACATTTATTGAAAATTTTCGATTTTTCAACATGAGAGTCATGACTTTACAAAACATTGAAATTTTGATCCAAGTAAGTCAAAATGTATACATAGAGGCCCTCTATGACTGGACTAAGTATAAGTAAGCCAAAAATGATCAAATTTGACATTTTTCGATATAAAAAACATTTTTTGAAAATTTTCGATTTTTCAACATGAGAGTCATGACTTTACAAAACATTGAAATTTTGATCCAAGTAAGTCAAAATGTATACATAGAGGTCCTTCATTACTGGACTAAGTATAAATATGCCAAAAATGATCAAATTTGACATTTTTCGATAGAAAAAACATTTTTTGAAAATTTTCGATTTTTCAATATGAGAGTCATGACTATACAAAACATTGAAATTTTGATCCAAGTAAGTCAAAATGTATACATAGAGGTCCTTTATGACTGGACTAAGTAGAAATAAGCCAAAAATGATCAAATTTGACATTTTTCGATAGAAAAAACATCTTTGGAAATTTCCAATTTTTCAACATGAGAGTCATGACTATACAAATCATTGAAATTTTGATCCAAGTAAGTCAAAATGTATACATAGAGGACCTTTTAGACTGGACTAAGTATAAATAAGCCAAAAATGATCAAATTTGATATTTTTCGATAGAAAAAACATTTTTTGAAAATTTTCGATTTTCAACATGAGAGTCATGACTATACAAATCATTGAAATTTTGATCCAAGTAAGTCAAAATGTATACATAGAGGTCCTTTAAGATTGGACTAAGTATAAATAAGCCAAAAATGATCAAATTTGACATTTTTCGATAGAAAAAACATTTTTTGAAAATTTCCGATTTTTCAACATGAGAGTCATGACTATACAAATCATTGAAATTTTGATCCAAGTAAGTCAAAATGTATACATAGAGGTCCTTTATTACTGGCCTAAGTATAAATAAGATAAAAATGGTCAAATTTGACATTTTTCGATAGAAAAAACATTTTTTTTAATTTCCGATTTTACAACTAAAATGTCATGACAATACAAATCATTGAAATTTTGATCCAAGTAAGTCAAAATGTATACATAGAGGTCCTTTATGAATAGACTAAGTATAAATAAGCCAAAAATGATCAAATTTGACATTTTTCGATAGAAAAAAAATTTTTTGAAAATTTTCGATTTTTCAACATGAGAGTCACGACTATACAAATCATTGAAATTTTGATCTAAGTAAGTCAAAACGTATACATAGAGGCCCTCTATGATTGGACTAAGTATAAGTAAGCCAAAAATGATCAAATTTGACATTTTTCGATAGAAAAAACATTTTGTGAAAATTTTCGATTTTTCAACATGAGAGTCCTGACTATACAAATCATTGAAATATTGATCCAAGTAAGTCAAAATGTATACATAGAGGCCCTCTATGATTGGACTAAGTATAAGTAAGCCAAAAATGATCAAATTTGACATTTTTCGATAGAAAAAACATTTTGTGAAAATTTTCGATTTTTCAACATGAGAGTCATGACTATACAAATCATTGAAATTTTGATCCAAGTAAGTCAAAATGTATACATAGAGGTCCTTCATGACTGGACTAAGTATAAATATGCCAAAAATGATCAAATTTGACATTTTTCGATAGAAAAAACATTTTTTGAAAATTTTCGATTTTTCAATATGAGAGTCATGACTATACAAAACATTGAAATTTTGATCCAAGTAAGTCAAAATGTATACATAGAGGACCTTTTAGACTGGACTAAGTATAAATAAGGCAAAAATGATCAAATTTGACATTTTTCGATAGAAAAAACATTTTTTGAAAATTTCCGATTTTTCAACATGAGAGTCATGACTATACAAATCATTGAAATTTTGATACAAGTAAGTCAAAATGTATACCTAGAGGTCTTTATGACTGGACTAAGTAGAAATAAGCCAAAAATGATCAAATTTGACATTTTTCGATAGAAAAAACATTTTTTGAATATTTTCGATTTTTCAACATGAGAGTCATGACTTTACAAAACATTGAAATTTTGATCCAAGTAAGTCAAAATGTATACATAGAGGCCCTCTATGACTGGACTAAGTATAAGTATGCCAAAAATGATCAACTTTGACATTTTTCGATATAAAAAACATTTTTTGAAAATTTTCGATTTTTCAACATGAGAGTCATGACTTTACAAAACATTGAAATTTTGATCCAAGTAAGTCAAAATGTATACATAGAGGCCCTCTATGACTGGACTAAGTATAAGTATGCCAAAAATGATCAACTTTGACATTTTTCGATATAAAAAACATTTTTTGAAAATTTTCGATTTTTCAACATGAGAGTCATGACTATACAAAACATTGAAATTTTGATCCAAGTAAGTCAAAATGTATACATAGTGGTCCTTTAAGACAGGACTAAGTATAAATAAGCCAAAAATGATCAAATTTGACATTTTTCGATAGAAAAAACATTTTTTGAAAATTTCCGATTTTTCAACATGAAAGTCATGACTATACAAATCATTGAAATTTTGATCCAAGTAAGTCAAAATGTATACATAGAGGTCCTTTATGACTGGCCTAAGTATAAATAAGCCAAAAATGGTCAAATTTGACATTTTTCGATATAAAAAACATTTTTTTTAATTTCCGATTTTACAACTAAAATGTCATGACAATACAAATCATTGAAATTTTGATCCAAGTATACATAGAGGCACTCTATGACTGGACTAAGTATAAGTAAGCCAAAAATGATCAAATTTGACATTTTTCGATAGAAAAAACATTTTGTGAAAATTTTCGATTTTTCAACATGAGAGTCATGACTATACAAATCATTGATACTTTGATCCAAGTAAGTCAAAATGTATACATAGAGGTCCTCTATGACTGGACTAAGTATAAATAAGCCAAAAATGATCAAATTTGACATTTTTCGATAGAAAAAACATTTTATGAAAATTTTCGATTTTTCAACATGAGAGTCATGACTATACAAATCATTGAAATTTTGATCTAAGTAAGTCAAAATGTATATATAGAGGCCCTCTATGACTGGACTAAGTATAAGTAAGCCAAAAATGATCAAATTTGACATTTTTCGATAGAAAAAAAATTTTGTGAAAATTTTCGATTTTTCAACATGAGAGTCTTGACTATACAAATCATTGAAATTTTGATCCAAGTAAGTCAAAATGTATACATAGAGGTCCTTTATGACTTTACTAAGTATAAATAAGCCAAAAATGGTCAAATTTGACATTTTCGATAGAAAAAACATTTTTTTTAATTTCCGATTTTACAACTAAAATGTCATGACAATACAAATCATTGAAATTTTGATCCAAGTAAGACAAAATGTATACATAGAGGTCCTTTATGACTGGACTAAGTATAAATAAGCCAAAAATGCTCAAATTTGACATTTTTCGATAGAAAAAACATTTTTTTAAAATTTTCGATTTTCAACATGAGAGTCATGACTATACAAATCATTGAAATTTTGATCCAAGTAAGTCAAAATGTATACATAGAGGTCCTTTAAGACTGGACTAAGTATAAATAAGCCAAAAATGATCAAATTTGACATTTTTCGATAGAAAAAACATTTTTTGAAAATTTCCGATTTTTCAACATGAAAGTCATGACTATACAAATCATTGAAATTTTGATCCAAGTAAGTCAAAATGTATACATAGAGGTCCTTTATGACTGGCCTAAGTATAAATAAGCCAAAAATGGTCAAATTTGACATTTTTCGATATAAAAAACATTTTTTTTAATTTCCGATTTTACAACTAAAATGTCATGACAATACAAATCATTGAAATTTTGATCCAAGTAAGTCAAAATGTATACATAGAGGCCCTCTATGACTGGACTAAGTATTAGAAAGCCAAAAATGATCAAATTTGACATTTTTCGATAGAAAAAACATTTTTTGAAAATTTTCGATTTTTCAACATGAGAGTCATGACTATACAAATCATTGAAACTTTGATCCAAGTAAGTCCAAATGTATACATAGAGGCCCTTTATGACTGGACTAAGTATTAGAAAGCCAAAAATGATCAAATTTGACATTTTTCGATAGAAAAAACATTTTTTGAAAATTATCGATTTTTCAACATGAGAGTCATGACTATACAAATCATTGAAATTTTGATCCAAGTAAGTCAGATGTATACATAGAGGTCCTTTATGACTGGACTAAGTATATATAAGCCAAAATTGATTAAATTTGACATTTTTCGATAGAAAAAACATTTTTTGAAAATTTTCGATTTTTCAACATGAGAGTCATGACTATACAAATCATTGAAATTTTGATCTAAGTAAGTCTAAACGTATACATAGAGGCCCTCTATGACTGCTCTAAGTAGAAATAAGCAAAAAATGATCAAATTTGACATTTTTCGATAGAAAAAACATTTTTTGAAAATTTTCGATTTTTCAACATGAGAGTCATGACTGTACAAAACATTGAAATTTTGATCCAAGTAAGTCAAAATGTATACATAGAGGTCCTTTATGACTGCTCTAAGTAGAAATAAGCAAAAAATGATCAAATTTGACATTTTTCGATAGAAAAAACATTTTTTGAAAATTTTCGATTTTTCAATATGAGAGTCATGACTATACAAATCATTGAAACTTTGATCCAAGTAAGTCAAAATGTATACATAGAGGTCCTATATGACTGGACTAAGTATAAATAAGCCAAAAATGATCAAATTTGACATTTTTCGATAGAAAAAACATTTTTTGAAAATTTTCGATTTTTCAACATGAGAGTCATGACTATACAAATCATTGAAACTTTGATCCAAGTAAGTCAAAATGTATACATAGAGGCCCTCTATGACTGGACTAAGTATTAGAAAGCCAAAAATGATCAAATTTGACATTTTTCGATAGAAAAAACATTTTTTGAAAATTATCGATTTTTCAACATGAGAGTCATGACTATACAAATCATTGAAATTTTGATCCAAGTAAGTCAGATGTATACATAGAGGTCCTTTATGACTGGACTAAGTATATATAAGCCAAAAATGATTAAATTTGACATTTTTCGATAGAAAAAACATTTTTTGAAAATTTTCGATTTTCCAACATGAGAGTCATGACTATACAAATCATTGAAATTTTGATCTAAGTAAGTCAAAATGTATACATAGAGGCCCTCTATGACTGGACTAAGTATTAGAAAGCCAAAAATGATCAAATTTGACATTTTTCGATAGAAAAAACATTTTTTGAAAATTTTCGATTTTTCAACATGATAGTCATGACTATACAAATCATTGAAATTTTGATCCAAGTAAGTCAAAATGTATACATAGAGGTCGTTTATGACTGGACTGAGTATATATAAGCCAAAAATGATTAAATTTGACATTTTTCGATAGAAAAAACATTTTTTGAAAATTTTCCATTTTTTAACATGAGAGTCATAACTATACAAATCATTGAAATTTTGATCCAAGTAAGTCAGATGTATACATAGAGGTCCTTTATGACTGGACTAAGTATATATAAGCCAAAAATGATTAAATTTAACATTTTTCGATAGAAAAAACATCTTTTGAAAATTTTCGATTTTTCAACATGAGAGTCATGACTATACAAATCATTGAAATTTTGATCCAAGTAAGTCAAAATGTATACATAGAGGTCCTTTAAGACTGGACTAAGTATAAATAAGCCAAAAATGATCAAATTTGACATTTTTCGATAGAAAAAAACATTTTTTTTAATTTCCGATTTTACAACTAAAATGTCATGACAATACAAATCATTGAAATTTTGATCCAAGTAAGTCAAAATGTATACATAGAGGTCCTTTATGAATAGACTAAGTATAAATAAGCCAAAAATGATCAAATTTGAAATTTTTCGATAGAAAAAACATTTTTTGAAAATTTTCGATTTTCCAACATGAGAGTCATGACTATACAAATCATTGAAATTTTGATCTAAGTAGGTCAAAATGTATACATAGAGGCCCTCTATGACTGAACTAAGTATTAGAAAGCCAAAAATGATCAAATTTGACATTTTTCGATAGAAAAAACATTTTTTGAAAATTATCGATTTTTCAACATGAGAGTCATGACTATACAAATCATTGAAATTTTGATCCAAGTAAGTCAGATGTATACATAGAGGTCCTTTATGACTGGCCTAAGTATAAATAAGCCAAAAATGGTCAAATTTGACATTTTTCGATAGAAAAAACATTTTTTTTAATTTCCGATTTTACAACTAAAATGTCATGACAATACAAATCATTGAAATTTTGATCCAAGTAAGTCAAAATGTATACATAGAGGTCCTTTATGAATAGACTAAGTATAAATAAGCCGAAAATGATCAAATTTGACATTTTTCGATAGAAAAAACATTTTTTGAAAATTATCGATTTTTCAACATGAGAGTCATGACTATACAAATCATTGAAATTTTCATCCAAGTAAGTCAGATGTATACATAGAGGTCCTTTCTGACTGGACTAAGTATAGATAAGCCAAAAATGATTAAATTTAACATTTTTCGATAGAAAAAACATCTTTTGAAAATTTTCGATTTTTCAACATGAGAGTCATGACTATACAAATCATTGAAATTTTGATCCAAGTAAGTCAAAATGTATACATAGAGGTCCTTTAAAACTGGACTAAGTATAAATAAGCCAAAAATGATCAAATTTGACATTTTTCGATAGAAAAAACATTTTTTGAAAATTTACGATTTTTCAACATGAAAGTCATGACTATACAAATCATTGAAATTTTGATCCAAGTAAGTCAAAATGTATACATAGAGGCCCTTTATGACTGGCCTAAGTATAAATAAGCCAAAAATGGTCAAATTTGACATTTTTCGATAGAAAAAACATTTTTTTTAATTTCCGATTTTACAACTAAAATGTCATGACAATACAAATCATTGAAATTTTGATCCAAGTAAGTCAAAATGTATACATAGAGGTCCTTTATGAATAGACTAAGTATAAATAAGCCAAAAATGATCAAATTTGACATTTTTCGATAGAAAAAACATTTTTTGAAAATTTTCGATTTTTCAACATGATAGTCATGACTATACAAATCATTGAAATTTTGATCCAAGTAAGTCAAAATGTATACATAGAGGTCGTTTATGACTGGACACAGTATATATAAGCGAAAAATGATTAAATTTGACATTTTTCGATAGAAAAAACATTTTTTGAAAATTTTCGATTTTTTAACATGAAAGTCATGGCTATACAAATCATTGAAATTTTGATCCAAGTAAGTCAGATGTATACATAGAGGTCCTTTATGACTTGACTAAGTATATATAAGCCAAAAATGATTAAATTTAACATTTTTCGATAGAAAAAACATCTTTTGAAAATTTTCGATTTTTCAACATGAGAGTCATGACTATACAAATCATTGAAACTTTGATCCAAGTAAGTCAAAATGTATACATAGAGGTCCTCTATGACTGGACTAAGTATAATTAAGCCAAAAATGATCAAATTTGACATTTTTCGATAGAAAAAACATTTTTTGAAAATTTTCGATTTTTCAACATGAGAGTCATGACTATACAAATCATTGAAATTTTGATCCAAGTAAGTCAGATGTATACATAGAGGTCTTTATGACTGGACTAAGTATATATAAGCCAAAAATGATTAAATTTGACATTTTTCGATAGAAAAAACATTTTTTGAAAATTTTCGATTTTTCAACAAAAATGTCATGACTATACAAATCATTGAAATTTTGATCCCAGTAAGTCAAAATGTATACATAGAGGTCCTTTATGAATGGACTAAGTATAAATAAGCCAAAAATGATCAAATTTGACATTTTTCGATAGAAAAAACATTTTTTGAAAATTTTCGATTTTTCAACAAAAATGTCATGACTATACAAATCATTGAAATTTTGATCCCAGTAAGTCAAAATGTATACATAGAGGTCCTTTATGACTGCTCTAAGTAGAAATAAGCAAAAAATGATCAAATTTGACATTTTTCGATAGAAAAAACATTTTTTGAAAATTTTCGATTTTTCAACATGAGAGTCATGACTATACAAATCATTTAAACTTTGATCCAAGTAAGTCAAAATGTATACATAGAGGTCCTCTATGACTGGACTAAGTATAAATAAGCCAAAAATGATCAAATTTGACATTTTTCGATAGAAAAAACATTTTTTGAAAATTTTCGATTTTTCAACATGATAGTCATGACTATACAAATCATTGAAATTTTGATCCAAGTAAGTCAAAATGTATACATAGAGGTCGTTTATGACTGGACTGAGTATATATAAGCCAAAAATGATTAAATTTGACATTTTTCGATAGAAAAAACATTTTTTGAAAATTTTCCATTTTTTAACATGAGAGTCATAACTATACAAATCATTGAAATTTTGATCCAAGTAAGTCAGATGTATACATAGAGGTCCTTTATGACTGGACTAAGTATATATAAGCCAAAAATGATTAAATTTAACATTTTTCGATAGAAAAAACATCCTTTGAAAATTTTCGATTTTTCAACATGAGAGTTATGACTATACAAATCATTGAAATTTTGATCCAAGTAAGTCAAAATGTATACATAGAGGTCGTTTATGACTGGACTAAGTATATATAAGCCAAAAATGATTAAATTTGACATTTTTCGATAGAAAAAACATATTTTGAAAATTTTCGATTTTTTAACATGAGAGTAATGACTATACAAATCATAGAAATTTTGATCCAAGTAAGTCAAAATGTATACATAGAGGTCCTTCATGACTGGACTAAGTATAAATAAGCCAAAAATGATCAAATTTGACATTTTTCGTTAGAAAAAACATTATTTGAAAATTTTCGATTTTTCAACTAAAATGTCATGACTATACAAATCATTGAAATTTTGATCCAAGTAAGTCAAAATGTATTCATAGAGGTCGTTTATGACTGGACTGAGTATATATAAGCCAAAAATGATTAAATTTGACATTTTTCGATAGAAAAAACATTTTTTGAAAATTTTCGATTTTTCAACATAATAGTCATGACTATACAAATCATTGAAATTTTGATCCAAGTAAGTCAAAATGTATACAAAGAGGTCGTTTATGACTGGACTGAGTATATATAAGCCAAAAATGATTAAATTTGACATTTGTCGATAGAAAAAACATTTTTTGAAAATTTTCCATTTTTTAACATGAGAGTCATAACTATACAAATCATTGAAATTTTGATCCAAGTAAGTCAGATGTATACATAGAGGTCCTTTATGACTGGACTAAGTATATATAAGCCAAAAATGATTAAATTTAACATTTTTCGATAGAAAAAACATCTTTTGAAAATTTTCGATTTTTCAACATGAGAGTTATGACTATACAAATCATTGAAATTTTGATCCAAGTAAGTCAAAATGTATACATAGAGGTCGTTTATGACTGGACTAAGTATATATAAGCCAAAAATGATTAAATTTGACATTTTTCGATAGAAAAAACATTTTTTGAAAATTTTCGATTTTTCAACATAAGAGTCATGACTTATTTTTGGCTTATTTATACTTAGTCCAGTCATGAAGGACCTCTATGTATACATTTTGACTTATTTGGATCAAAATTTCTATGATTTGTATAGTCATTACTCTCATGTTAAAAAATCGAAAATTTTCAAAATATGTTTTTTCTATCGAAAAATGTCAAATTTAATCATTTTTGGCTTATATATACTTAGTCCAGTCATAAACGACCTCTATGTATACATTTTGACTTACTTGGATCAAAATTTCAATGATTTGTATAGTCATAACTCTCATGTTGAAAAATCGAAAATTTTCAAAAGATGTTTTTTCTATCGAAAAATGTTAAATTTAATCATTTTTGGCTTATATATACTTAGTCCAGTCATAAAGGACCTCTATGTATACATCTGACTTACTTGGATCAAAATTTCAATGATTTGTATAGTTATGACTCTCATGTTAAAAAATGGAAAATTTTCAAAAAATGTTTTTTCTATCGAAATATGTCAATTTTTATCATTTTTGGCTTATATATACTCAGTCCAGTCATAAACGACCTCTATGTATACATTTTGACTTACTTGGATCAAAATTTCAATGATTTGTATAGTCATGACTATCATGTTGAAAAATCGAAAATTTTCAAAAAATGTTTTTTCTATCGGAAAATGTCAAATTTGATCATTTTTGGCTTATTTATACTTAGTCCAGTCATAGAGGACCTCTATGTATACATTTTGACTTACTTGGATCAAAATTTCAATGTTTTGTATAGTCATGACTCTCATGTTGAAAAATCGAAAATTTTCAAAAAATGTTTTTTCTATCGAAAAATGTCAAATTTGATCATTTTTGGCTTATTTATACTTAGTCCATTCATAAAGGACCTCTATGTATACATTTTGACTTACTGGGATCAAAATTTCAATGATTTGTATAGTCATGACATTTTTGTTGAAAAATCGAAAATTTTCAAAAAATGTTTTTTCTATCGAAAAATGTCAAATTTAATCATTTTTGGCTTATATATACTTAGTCCAGTCATAAAGGACCTCTATGTATACATCTGACTTACTTGGATCAAAATTTCAATGATTTGTATAGTCATGACTCTCATGTTGAAAAATCGAAAATTTTCAAAAAATGTTTTTTCTATCGAAAAATGTCAAATTTGATCATTTTTGGCTTATTTATACTTAGTCCAGTCATAGAGGACCACTATGTATACATTTTGACTTACTTGGATCAAAGTTTCAATGATTTGTATAGTCATGACTCTCATGTTGAAAAATCGAAAATTTTCAAAAAATGTTTTTTCTATCGAAAAATGTCAAATTTGATCATTTTTGGCTTATTTATACTTAGTCCAGTCATAGAGGACCTCTATGTATACATTTTGACTTACTTGGATCAAAGTTTCAATGATTTGTATAGTCATGACTCTCATGTTGAAAAATCGAAAATTTTCAAAAAATGTTTTTTCTATCGAAAAATGTTAAATTTAATCATTTTTGGCTTATATATACTTAGTCCAGTCATAAAGGACCTCTATGTATACATCTGACTTACTTGGATCAAAATTTCAATGATTTGTATAGCCATGACTTTCATGTTAAAAAATCGAAAATTTTCAAAAAATGTTTTTTCTATCGAAAAATGTCAAATTTAAACATTTTTCGCTTATATATACTGTGTCCAGTCATAAACGACCTCTATGTATACATTTTGACTTACTTGGATCAAAATTTCAATGATTTGTATAGTCATGACTATCATGTTGAAAAATCGAAAATTTTCAAAAAATGTTTTTTCTATCGAAAAATGTCAAATTTGATCATTTTTGGCTTACTTATACTTAGTCCAGTCATAGAGGACCTCTATGTATACATTTTGACTTACTTAGATCAAAATTTCAACGATTTGTATAGTCATGACTCTCATGTCGAAAAATCGAAAATTTTCAAAAAATGTTTTTTCTATCGAAAAATGTCAAATTTAATCAATTTTGGCTTATATATACTTAGTCCAGTCATAAAGGACCTCTATGTATACATCTGACTTACTTGGATGAAAATTTCAATGATTTGTATAGTCATGACTCTCATGTTGAAAAATCGATAATTTTCAAAAAATGTTTTTTCTATCGAAAAATGTCAAATTTGATCATTTTTGGCTTATTTATACTTAGTCCAGTCATAAAGGACCTCTATGTATACATTTTGACTTACTTGGATCAAAATTTCAATGATTTGTATTGTCATGACATTTTAGTTGTAAAATCGGAAATTAAAAAAAATGTTTTTTCTATCGAAAAATGTCAAATTTGACCATTTTTGGCTTATTTATACGTAGGCCAGTCATAAAGGGCCTCTATGTATACATTTTGACTTACTTGGATCAAAATTTCAATGATTTGTATAGTCATGACTCTCATGTTGAAAAATCGGAAATTTTCAAAAAATGTTTTTTCTATCGAAAAATGTCAAATTTGATCATTTTTCGTTAGAAAAAACATTATTTGAAAATTTTCGATTTTTCAACTAAAATGTCATGACTATACAAATCATTGAAATTTTGATCCAAGTAAGTCAAAATGTATACATAGAGGTCCTTTATGACTGGACTAAGTATAAATAAGCCAAAAATGATCAAATTTGACATTTTTCGTTAGAAAAACATTATTTGAAAATTTTCGATTTTTCAACTAAAATGTCATGACTATACAAATCATTGAAATTTTGATCCAAGTAAGTCAAAATGTATACATAGAGGTCGTTTATGACTGGACTGAGTATATATAAGCCAAAAATGATTAAATTTGACATTTTTCGATAGAAAAAACATTTTTTGAAAATTTTTCATTTTTTAACATGAGAGTCATAACTATACAAATCATTGAAATTTTGATCCAAGTAAGTCAAAATGTATACATAGAGGTCGTTTATGACTGGACTGAGTATATATAAGCCAAAAATGATTAAATTTGACATTTTTCGATAGAAAAAACATTTTTTGAAAATTTTCCATTTTTTAACATGAGAGTCATGACTATACAAATCATTGAAATTTTGATCCAAGTAAGTCAGATGTATACATAGAGGTCCTTAATGACTGGACTAAGTATATATAAGCCAAAAATGATTAAATTTAACATTTTTCGATAGAAAAAACATTATTTGAAAATTTTCGATTTTTCAACTAAAATGTCATGACTATACAAATCATTGAAATTTTGATCCAAGTAAGTCAAAATGTATACATAAAGGTCCTTTATGAATGGACTAAGTATAACTAAGCCAAAAATGATCAAATTTGACATTTTTCGATAGAAAAAACATTTTTTGAAAATTTTCGATTTTTCAACATAAGAGTCATGACTATACAAAACATTGAAATTTTGATCCAAGTAAGTCACAATGTATACATAGAGGTCCTTTATGACTGCTCTAAGTAGAAATAAGCAAAAAATGATCAAATTTGACATTTTTCGATAGAAAAAACATTTTTTGAAAATTTTCGATTTTTCAACATGAGAGTCATGACTGTACAAATCATTGAAATTTTGATCCAAGTAAGTCAAAATGTATACAAAGAGGTCCTTTATGACTGGACTAAGTATAAATAAGCCAAAAATGGTCAAATTTGACATTTTTCGATAGAAAAAACATTTTTTTTAATTTCCGATATTACAACTAAAATGTCATGACAATACAAATCATTGAAATTTGATCCAAGTAAGACAAAATGTATACATAGAGGTCCTTAATGACTGGACTAAGTATAAATAAGACAAAAATGCTCAAATTTGACATTTTTCGGTAGAAAAAACATTTTTTTAAAATTTTCGATTTTCAACTTGAGAGTCATGACTATACAAATCATTGAAATTTTGATCCAAGTAAGTCAAAATGTATACATAGAGGTAGTTTAAGACTGGACTAAGTATAAATAAGCCAAAATGATCAAATTTGACATTTATCGATAGAAAAAACATTTTTTGAAAATTTTCGATTTTTCAACATGAGAGTCATGACTATACAAATCATTGAAATTTTGATCCAAGTAAGTCAAAATGTATACAAAGAGGTCCTCTATGACTGGACTAAGTATAAGTAAGCCAAAAATGATCAAATTTGACATTTTTCGATAGAAAAAACATTTTTTGAAAATTTTCGATTTTTCAACATGAGAGTCATGACTATACAAATCATTGAAATTTTGATCCCAGTAAGTCAAAATGTATACATAGAGGTCCTTTATGAATGGACTAAGTATAAATAAGCCAAAAATGATCAAATTTGACATTTTTCGATAGAAAAAACATTTTTTGAAAATTTTCGATTTTTCAACATGAGAGTCATGACTATACAAATCATTGAAACTTTGATCCAAGTAAGTCAAAATGTATACATAGAGGTCCTCTATGACTGGACTAAGTATAAATAAGCCAAAAATGATCAAATTTGACATTTTTCGATAGAAAAAACATTTTTTGAAAAATTTCAATTTTTCAACATGAGAGTCATGTCTATACAAATCATTGAAATTTTGATCCAAGTAAGTCAGATGTATACATAGAGGTCCTTTATGACTGGACTAAGTATATATAAGCCAAAAATGATTAAATTTGACATTTTTCGATAGAAAAAACATTTTTTGAAAATTTTCGATTTTCCAACATGGGAGTCATGACTATACAAATCATTGAAATTTTGATCTAAGTAAGTCAAAATGTATATATAGAGGCCCTCTATGACTGGACTAAGTATAAGAAAGCCAAAAATGATCAAATTTGACATTTTTCGATAGAAAAAACATTTTTTGAAAATTTTCGATTTTTCAACATGATAGTCATGACTATACAAATCATTGAAATTTTGATCCAAGTAAGTCAAAATGTATACATAGAGGTCGTTTACGACTGGACTGAGTATATATAAGCAAAAAATGATTAAATTTGACATTTTTCGATAGAAAAAACACTTTTTGAAAATTTTCCATTTTTTAACATGAGAGTCATGACTATACAAATCATTGAAATTTTGATCCAAGTAAGTCAGATGTATACATAGAGGTCCTTTATGACTGGACTAAGTATATATAAGCCAAAAATGATTAAATTTAACATTTTTCGATAGAAAAAACATCTTTTGAAAATTTTCGATTTTTCAACATGAGAGTCATGACTATACAAATCATTGATATTTTGATCCAAGTAAGTCAAAATGCATACATAGAGGTCGTTTATGACTAAACTAAGTATATATAAGCCAAAAATGATTAAATTTGACATTTTTCGATAGAAAAAACATATTTTGAAAATTTTCGATTTTTTAACATGAGAGTAATGACTATACAAATCATAGAAATTTTGATCCAAGTAAGTCAAAATGTATACATAGAGGTCCTTCATGACTGGACTAAGTATAAATAAGCCAAAAATAATCAAATTTGACATTTTTCGTTAGAAAAAACATTATTTGAAAATTTTCGATTTTTCAACTAAAATGTCATGACTATACAAATCATTGAAATTTTGATCCAAGTAAGTCAAAATGTATACATAGAGGTCCTTTATGACTGCTCTAAGTAGAAATAAGCAAAAAATGATCTAATTTGACATTTTTCGATAGAAAAAACATTTTTTGAAAATTTTCGATTTTTCAACATGAGAGTCATGACTATACAAATCATTGAAATTTTGATCCAAGTAAGTCAAAATGTATACAAAGAGGTCCTTAATTACTGGACTAAGTATAAATAAGCTAAAAATGGTCAAATTAGACATTTTTCGATAGAAAAAACATTTTTTTTAATTTCCGATTTTACAACTAAAATGTCATGACAATACAAATCATTGAAATTTTGATCCAAGTAAGACAAAATGTATACATAGAGGTCCTTTATGACTGGACTAAGTATAAATAAGACAAAAATGCTCAAATTTGACATTTTTCGATAGAAAAAACATTTTTTTAAAATTTTCGATTTTCAACAGGAGAGTCATGACTATACAAATCATTGAAATTTTGATCCAAGTAAGTCAAAATGTATACATAGAGGTAGTTTAAGACTGGACTAAGTATAAATAAGCCAAAATGATCAAATTTGACATTTTTCGATAGAAAAAAACATTTTTTGAAAATTTCCGATTTTTCAACATGAGAGTCATGACTTTACAAATCATTGAAATTTTGATCCAAGTAAGTCAAAATGTAAACATAGAGGTCCTTTATGACTGGACTAAGTATAAATAAGCCAAAATGATCAAATTTGACATTTTTCGATAGAAAAAACATTTTTTGAAAATTTCCGATTTTTCAACATGAGAGTCATGACTATACAAATCATTGAAATTTTGATCCAAGTAAGACAAAATGTATACATAGAGGTCCTTTAAGACTGGCCTAAGTATAAATAAGCCAAAAATGGTCAAATTTGACATTTTTCGAGAGAAAAAACATTTTGTTTAATTTCCGATTTTACAACTTAAATGTCATGACAATACAAATCATTGAAATTTTGATCCAAGTAAGACAAAATGTATACAAAGAGGTCCTTTATGACTGGACTAAGTATAAATAAGCCAAAAATGCTCAAATTTGACATTTTTCGATAGAAAAAACATTTTTTTAAAATTTTCGATTTTCAACATGAGAGTCATGACTATACAAATCATTGAAATTTTGATCCAAGTAAGTCAAAATGTATACATAGAGGTAGTTTAAGACTGGACTAAGTATAAATAAGCCAAAATTATCATATTTGACATTTTTCGATAGAAAAAACATTTTTTGAAAATTTCCGATTTTTCAACATGAGAGTCATGACTATACAAATCATTGAAATTTTGATCCAAGTAAGTCAAAATGTAAACATAGAGGTCCTTTATGACTGGACTAAGTATAAATAAGCCAAAATGATCAAATTTGACATTTTTCGATAGAAAAAACATTTTTTGAAAATTTCCGATTTTTCAACATGAGAGTCATGACTATACAAATCATTGAAATTTTGATCCAAGTAAGACAAAATGTATACATAGAGGTCCTTTATGACTGGACTAAGTATAAATAAGCCAAAAATGCTCAATTTTGACATTTTTCGATAGAAAAAACATTTTTTTAAAATTTTCGATTTTCAACATGAGAGTCATGACTATACAAATCATTGGAATTTTGATCCAAGTAAGTCAAAATGTATACATAGAGATAGTTTAAGACTGGACTAAGTATAAATAAGCCAAAATGATCAAATTTGACATTTTTCGATAGAAAAAACATTTTTTGAAAATTTCCGATTTTTCAACATGAGAGTCATGACTATACAAATCATTGAAATTTTGATCCATGTAAGTCAAAATGTACACATAAAGGTCCTTTATGACTGGACTAATTAGAAATAAGCCAAAAATGATCAAATTTGACATTTTTCGATAGAAAAATCGTTTTTTGAAAATTTTCGATTTTTCAACATGATAGTCATGACTATACAAATCATTGAAATTTTGATCCAAGTAAGTCAGATGTATACATAGAGGTCCTTTATGACTGGACTTAGTATATATAAGCCAAAAATGATTAAATTTAACATTTTTCGATAGAAAAAACATCTTTTGAAAATTTTCGATTTTTCAACATGAGAGTCATAACTATACAAATCATTGAAACTTTGATCCAAGTAAGTCAAAATGTAAACATAGAGGTCCTCTATGACTGGACTAAGTATAAGTAAGCCAAAAATGATCAAATTTGACATTTTTCGATAGAAAAAACATTTTGTGAAAATTTTCGATTTTTCAACATGAGAGTCATGACTATACAAATTATTAAAATTTTGATCCAAGTAAGTCAAAATGTATACATAGAGGTCCTTTATGACTGGAATAAGTATATATAAGCCAAAAATGATGAAATTTGACATTTTTCGATAGAAAAAACATTTTTTGAAAAATGTTTGAATTTTCGATTTTTCAACATGAGAGTCATGACTATACAAATCATTGAAATTTTGATCCAAGTAAGTCAAAATGTAAACATAAAGGTCCTTTATGACTGGACTAAGTATAAATAAGCAAAAAATGATCAAATTTGACATTTTTCGATAGAAAAAACATTTTTTGAAAATTTTCGATTTTTCAACATGAGAGTCAGGACTATACAAATCATTAAAATTTTGATCCAAGTAAGTCAAAATGTATACATAGAGGTCCTTTATGACTGGACTAAGTATATATAAGCCAAAAATGATTAAATTTGACATTTTTCGATAGAAAAAACATTTTTTGAAAAATGTTTGAATTTTCGATTTTTCAACATGAGAGTCATGACTATACAAATCATTGAAATTTTGATCCAAGTAAGTCAAAATGTATACATAAAGGTCCTTTATGACTGGACTAAGTATAAATAAGCAAAAAATGGTCAAATTTGACATTTTTCGATAGAAAAAACATTTTTTGAAAATTTTCGATTTTTCAACATGAGAGTCAGGACTATACAAATCATTAAAATTTTGATCCAAGTAAGTCAAAATGTATACATAGAGGTCCTTTATGACTGGACTAAGTATATATAAGCCAAAAATGATTAAATTTGACATTTTTCGATAGAAAAAACATTTTTTGAAAAATGTTTGAATTTTCGATTTTTCAACATGAGAGTCATGACTATACAAATCATTGAAATTTTGATCCAAGTAAGTCAAAATGTATACATAAAGGTCCTTTATGACTGGACTAAGTATAAATAAGCAAAAAATGGTCAAATTTGACATTTTTCGATGGAAAAAACATTTTTTGAAAATTTTCGATTTTACAACTAGAATGTCATGACTATACTAATCATTGAAATTTTGATCCAAGTAAGTCAAAATGTATACATAGAGGTCCTTTTTGACTGGACTAAGTAGAAATAAGCCAAAAATGATCATATTTGACATTTTTCGATAGAAAAAAAATTTTTTTTTAAATTTCGATTTTTCAACATGAGAGTCATGACTATACAAATCATTGAAATTTTGATCCAAGTAAGTCAAAATGTATACATAAAGGTCCTGTATGACTGGACTAAGTAGAAATAAGCCAAAAATGATCAAATTTGACATTTTTCGATAGAAAAAACATTTTTTGAAAATTTCCCATTTTACAACTAAAATGTCATGACTATACAAATCATTGAAATTTTGATCCAAGTAAGTCGAAATGTATACATAGAGGTCCTTTATGACTGGACTAAGTATAAATAAGCCAAAAATGATCAAATTTGACATTTTTCGATAGAAAAAACATTTTTTGAAAATTTTCGATTTTTCAACATGAGAGTCATGACTATACAAATCATTGAAATTTTGATCCAAGTAAGTAAAAATGTATAAATAGAATTCCTTTATGACTGGACTAAGTATTAATAAGCCAAAAATGATCAAATTTGACATTTTTCGATACAAAAACATTTTTTGAAAATTTTCGATTTTTCAACATGAGAGTCATGACAATACAAATCATTGAAATTTGATCAAAGTAAGTCAAAATGTATACATAGAGGTCCTTGATGACTGGACTAAGTATAAATAAGCCAAAAATGATCAAATTTGACTTTTTTCAATAGAAAAAACATTTTTTGAAAATTTTCGATTTTTCAACATGAGAGTCATGATTATACAAATCATTGAAATTTTGATCCAAGTAAGACAAAATGTATACATAGGGATCCTTTATGACTGGACTAAGTATAAATAAGCCAAAACTGATCAAATTTGACATTTTTCGATAGAAAAAACATTTTTTGAAAATTTTCGATTTTTCAACATGAGAGTCATGACTAAACAAATCATTGAAATATTGATCCAAGTAAGTCAAAATGTATACATAGAGGTCCTTTATGACTGGACTTAGTATAAATAAGCCAAAATTGATCAATTTTTACATTTTTCGACAGAAAAAACATTTTTTGAAAATTTTCGATTTTTCAACATGAGAGTCATGACTATACAAATCATTGAATTATTGATCAAAGTAAGTCAAAATGTATACATAGAGAACCTTTATGACTGGACTAAGTAGAAATAAGCCCAAAATGATCAAATTTTACATTTTTCGATAGAAAAAATATATTTAGAAAATTTTCGATTTTTCAACATGAGAGTCATGACTATACAAATCATTGAAATTTTGATCCAAGTTAGTCAAAATGTATACATAGAGGTCCTTTATGACTGGACTGAGTATTAATAAGCCAAAATGATCAAATTTGACATTTTTCGATAGAAAAAACATTTTTTGAAAATTTTCGATGTTTCAACATGAGAGTCATGACTATACAAATCATTGAAATTTTGATCCAAGTAAGTCAAAATGTATACATAGAGGTCCTTTATGACTGGACTAAGTAGAAATAAGCCAAAAATGATGAAATTTGACATTTTTCGACAGAAAAAACATTTTTTGAAAATTTTCGATTTTTCAACATGAGAGTCATGACTATACAATTCATTGAAATTTTGATCCAAGTAAGTCAAATTGTATACATAGAGGGCCTTTATGACTGGACTAAGTATAAATAAGCCAAAAATGATCAAATTTGACATTTTTCGATAGAAAAAACATTTTTTGAAAATTTTCGATTTTTCAACATTAGAGTCATGACTATACAAATCATTGAAATTTTGATCCAAGTAAGTCAAAATGTATACAAAGAGGTCCTTTATGACTAAGTAAAAATAAGCCAAAAATGATCAAATTTGACATTTTTCGATAGAAAAAACATTTTTTGAAAATTTTCGATGTTTCAACATGAGAGTCATGACTATACAAATCATTGAAATTTTGATCCAAGTAAGTCAAAATGTATACATAGAGGTCCTTTATGACTGGACTAAGTAGAAATAAGCCAAAAATGATGAAATTTGACATTTTTCGACAGAAAAAACATTTTTTGAAAATTTTCGATTTTTCAACATGAGAGTCATGGCTATACAAATCAATGAAATTTTGATCCAAGTAAGTCAAAATGTATACATAGAGATCCTTTATGACTGGACTAAGTAGAAATAAGCCAAAAATGATCAAATTTGACATTTTTCGAAGGAAGAAACATTTTTTGAAAATTTTCGATTTTACAACTAGAAGGACCTCTATGTATACATGACTATACAAATCATTGAAATTTTGATCCATGTAAGTCAAAATGTATACATAGAGGTCCTTTATGACTGGACTAAGTATAAATAAGCCAAAAATGATCAAATTTGACATTTTTCGATAGAAAAAACATTTTTTGAAAATTTTCGATTTTTCAACATGAGAGTCATGACTATACAAATCATTGAAATTTTGATCCAAGTAAGTCAAAATGTATACATAGAGATCCTTTATGACTGGACTAAGAAGAAATAAGCCAAAAATGATCAAATTTGACATTTTTCGAAGGAAAAAACATTTTTTGAAAATTTTCGATTTTACAACTAGAAGGACCTCTATGTATACATGACTATACAAATCATTGAAATTTTGATCCAAGTAACTCAAAATTTATACCTAGAGGTCCTTTATGACTGGACTAAGTATAAATAAGCCAAAAATGATCAAATTTAACATTTTTCGATAGAAAAAACATTTTTTGAAAATTTTCGATTTTACAACTAGAATGTCATGACTATACAAATCGTTGAAATTTTGATCCATGTAAGTCAAAATGTAAACATAGAGGTCCTTTATGACTGGACTAAGTATAAATAAGCCAAAAATGATCAAATTTGACATTTTTCGATAGAAGAAACATTTTTTGAAAATTTCAGATTTTACAACTAGAATGTAATGACTATACAAATCATTGAAATTTTTATCCAAGTAAGTCAAAATGTATACATAGAGGTCTTTTATGACTGGACTAAGTATAAATAAGCCAAAAATGATCAAATTTGACATTTTTCGATAGAAAAAACATTTTTTGAAAATTTTCGATTTTTCAACATTAGAGTCATGACTATACAAATCATTGAAATTTTGATCCAAGTAAGTCAAAATGTATACATAGAGGTCCTTTATGACTAAGTAAAAATAAGCCAAAAATGATCAAATTTGACATTTTTCGATAGAAAAAACATTTTTTGAAAATTTCCGATTTTACAACTAGAATGTCATGACTATACAAATCATTGAAATTTTGATCCAAGTAAGTCAAAATGTATACATAGAGGTCCTTTATGACTGGACTAAGTATAAATAAGCCAAAAATGATCAAATTTGACATTTTTCGATAGAAAAAAGATTTTTTGAAAATTTTCGATTTTTCAACATGAGAGTCATGACTATACAAATCATTGAAATTTTGATCCCGGTAAGTCAAAATGTATACAAAGAGGTCCTTTATGACTGGACTAAGTAGAAATAAGCCAAAAATGATCAAATTTGACATTTTTCGATAGAAAAAACATTTTTTGAAAATTTTCGATTTTTCAACTAGAATGTCATGACTATACAAATCATTGAAATTTTAATCCAAGTAAGTCAAAATGTATACATAGAGGTCTTTTATGACTGGACTAAGTATAAATAAGCCAAAAATGATCAAATTTGACATTTTTCGATATAAAAAACATTTTTTGAAAATTTTCGATTTTTCAACATTAGAGTCATGACTATACAAATCATTGAAATTTTGATCCCAGTAAGTCAAAATGTATACATAGAGGTCCTTTATGACTGGACTAAGTATAAAAAAAGCCAAAAATGATCAAATTTGACATTTTTCGCTAGGAAAAACATTTTTTGAAAATTTTCGATTTTTTAACAAGAATGTCACGACTATACAAATCATTGAAATTTTGATCCAAGTAAGTCAAAATGTATACATAGAGGTCTTTTATGACAGGACTAAGTATAAATAAGCCAAAAATGATCAAATTTGACATTTTTCGATAGAAAAAACATTTTTTGAAAATTTTCGATTTTTCAACATTAGAGTCATGACTATACAAATCATTGAAATTTTGATCCAAGTAAGTCAAAATGTATACATAGAGGTCCTTTATGACTGGACTAAGTATAAAGAAAGCCAAAAATGATCAAATTTGACATTTTTCGATAGGAAAAACATTTTTTGAAAATTTTCGATTTTTTAACAAGAATGTCATGACTATACAAATCATTGAAATTTTGATCCAAGTAAGTCAAAATGTATACAAAGAGGTCCTTTATGACTGGACTAAGTAAAAATAAGCCAAAAATGATCAAATTTGACATTTTTCGATAGAAAAAACATTTTTTGAAAATTTCCGATTTTACAACTAGAAGGACCTCTATGTATACATGACTATACAAATCATTGAAATTTTGATCCAAGTAACTCAAAATTTATACCTAGAGGTCCTTTATGACTGGACTAAGTATAAATAAGCCAAAAATGATCAAATTTAACATTTTTCGATAGAAAAAACATTTTTTGAAAATTTTCGATTTTACAACTAGAATGTCATGACTATACAAATCGTTGAAATTTTGATCCAAGTAAGTCAAAATGTATACATAGAGGTCCTTTATGACTGAACTAAGTATAAATAAGCCAAAAATGATCAAATTTGACATTTTTCGATAGAAAAAAGATTTTTTGAAAATTTTCGATTTTTCAACATGAGAATCATGACTATACAAATCATTGATTTTTTGATCCAAGTAAGTCAAATTGTATACATAGAGGTACTTTATGACTGGACTAAGTATAAATAAGCCAAAAATGATCAAATTTGACATTTTTCGATAGAAAAACATTTTTTGAAAATTTCCGATTTTCCAACATGAGAGTCATGACTATACAAATCATTGAAATTTTGATCCAAGTAAGTCAAAATGTATACATAGAATTCCTGTATGACTGGACTAAGTATAAATAAGATAAAAATGATCAAATTTGACATTTTTCGATTGAAAAAACACTTTTGAAAATTTTCGATTTTTCAACATGAGAGTCATGACTATACAAATCATTGAAATTTTGATCCAAGTAAGTCAAAATGTATACATAGAGGTCCTTTATGACTGGACTAAGTAGAAATAAGCCAAAAATGATGAAATTTGACATTTTTCGACAGAAAAAACATTTTTTGAAAATTTTCGATTTTTCAACATGAGAGTCATGACTATACAATTCATTGAAATTTTGATCCAAGTAAGTCAAATTGTATACATAGAGGGCCTTTATGACTGGACTAAGTATAAATAAGCCAAAAATGATCAAATTTGACATTTTTCGAAGGAAAAAACATTTTTTGAAAATTTTCGATTTTACAACTAGAAGGACCTCTATGTATACATGACTATACAAATAATTGAAATTTTGATCCATGTAAGTCAAAATGTATACATAGAGGTCCTTTATGACTGGACTAAGTATAAATAAGCCAAAAATGATCAAATTTGACATTTTTCGATAGAAAAAACATTTTTTGAAAATTTTCGATTTTTCAACATGAGAGTCATGACTATACAAATCATTGAAATTTTGATCCAAGTAAGTCAAAATGTATACATAGAGATCCTTTATGACTGGACTAAGAAGAAATAAGCCAAAAATGATCAAATTTGACATTTTTCGAAGGAAAAAACATTTTTTGAAAATTTTCGATTTTACAACTAGAAGGACCTCTATGTATACATGACTATACAAATCATTGAAATTTTGATCCAAGTAACTCAAAATTTATACCTAGAGGTCCTTTATGACTGGACTAAGTATAAATAAGCCAAAAATGATCAAATTTAACATTTTTCGATAGAAAAAACATTTTTTGAAAATTTTCGATTTTACAACTAGAATGTCATGACTATACAAATCGTTGAAATTTTGATCCATGTAAGTCAAAATGTAAACATAGAGGTCCTTTATGACTGGACTAAGTATAAATAAGCCAAAAATGATCAAATTTGACATTTTTCGATAGAAAAAACATTTTTTGAAAATTTCAGATTTTACAACTAGAATGTAATGACTATACAAATCATTGAAATTTTGATCCAAGTAAGTCAAAATGTATACATAGAGGTCCTTTATGACTGGACTAAGTATAAATAAGCCAAAAATGATCAAATTTGACATTTTTCGATAGAAAAAAGATTTTTTGAAAATTTTCGATTTTTCAACATGAGAGTCATGACTATACAAATCATTGAAATTTTGATCCCGGTAAGTCAAAATGTATACAAAGAGGTCCTTTATGACTGGACTAAGTAAAAATAAGCCAAAAATGATCAAATTTGACATTTTTCGATAGAAAAAACATTTTTTGAAAATTTCCGATTTTACAACTAGAATGTCATGACTATACAAATCATTGAAATTTTGATCCAAGTAAGTCAAAATG
Source organism: Chrysoperla carnea (assembly GCF_905475395.1). Classification (NCBI taxonomy): domain Eukaryota; kingdom Metazoa; phylum Arthropoda; class Insecta; order Neuroptera; family Chrysopidae; genus Chrysoperla; species Chrysoperla carnea. The sequence goes on from NW_025408269.1 coordinate 58,565, forward strand.
TATACATAGAGGTCCTTTATGACTGGACTAAGTATAAATAAGCCAAAAATGATCAAATTTGACATTTTTCGATAGAAAAAACATTTTTTGAAAATTTTCGATTTTTCAACATGAGAGTCATGGCTATACAAATCAATGAAATTTTGATCCAAGTAAGTCAAAATGTATACATAGAGATCCTTTATGACTGGACTAAGTAGAAATAAGCCAAAAATGATCAAATTTGACATTTTTCGAAGGAAAAAACATTTTTTGAAAATTTTCGATTTTACAACTAGAAGGACCTCTATGTATACATGACTATACAAATCATTGAAATTTTGATCCATGTAAGTCAAAATGTATACATAGAGGTCCTTTATGACTGGACTAAGTATAAATAAGCCAAAAATGATCAAATTTGACATTTTTCGATAGAAAAAACATTTTTTGAAAATTTTCGATTTTTCAACATGAGAGTCATGACTATACAAATCATTGAAATTTTGATCCAAGTAAGTCAAAATGTATACATAGAGATCCTTTATGACTGGACTAAGAAGAAATAAGCCAAAAATGATCAAATTTGACATTTTTCGAAGGAAAAAACATTTTTTGAAAATTTTCGATTTTACAACTAGAAGGACCTCTATGTATACATGACTATACAAATCATTGAAATTTTGATCCAAGTAACTCAAAATTTATACCTAGAGGTCCTTTATGACTGGACTAAGTATAAATAAGCCAAAAATGATCAAATTTGACATTTTTCGATAGAAAAAAGATTTTTTGAAAATTTTCGATTTTTCAACATGAGAGTCATGACTATACAAATCATTGAAATTTTGATCCCGGTAAGTCAAAATGTATACAAAGAGGTCCTTTATGACTGGACTAAGTAAAAATAAGCCAAAAATGATCAAATTTGACATTTTTCGATAGAAAAAACATTTTTTGAAAATTTCCGATTTTACAACTAGAATGTCATGACTATACAAATCATTGAAATTTTGATCCAAGTAAGTCAAAATGTATACATAGAGGTCCTTTATGACTGGACTAAGTATAAATAAGCCAAAAATGATCAAATTTGACATTTTTCGATAGAAAAAACATTTTTTGAAAATTTTCGATTTTTCAACATGAGAGTCATGGCTATACAAATCAATGAAATTTTGATCCAAGTAAGTCAAAATGTATACATAGAGATCCTTTATGACTGGACTAAGTAGAAATAAGCCAAAAATGATCAAATTTGACATTTTTCGAAGGAAAAAACATTTTTTGAAAATTTTCGATTTTACAACTAGAAGGACCTCTATGTATACATGACTATACAAATCATTGAAATTTTGATCCATGTAAGTCAAAATGTATACATAGAGGTCCTTTATGACTGGACTAAGTATAAATAAGCCAAAAATGATCAAATTTGACATTTTTCGATAGAAAAAACATTTTTTGAAAATTTTCGATTTTTCAACATGAGAGTCATGACTATACAAATCATTGAAATTTTGATCCAAGTAAGTCAAAATGTATACATAGAGATCCTTTATGACTGGACTAAGAAGAAATAAGCCAAAAATGATCAAATTTGACATTTTTCGATAGAAAAAACATTTTTTGAAAATTTTCGATTTTACAACTAGAATGTCATGACTATACAAATCGTTGAAATTTTGATCCATGTAAGTCAAAATGTAAACATAGAGGTCCTTTATGACTGGACTAAGTATAAATAAGCCAAAAATGATCAAATTTGACATTTTTCGATAGAAAAAACATTTTTGAAAATTTCAGATTTTACAACTAGAATGTAATGACTATACAAATCATTGAAATTTTGATCCAAGTAAGTCAAAATGTATACATAGAGGTCCTTTATGACTGGACTAAGTATAAATAAGCCAAAAATGATCAAATTTGACATTTTTCGATAGAAAAAAGATTTTTTGAAAATTTTCGATTTTTCAACATGAGAGTCATGACTATACAAATCATTGAAATTTTGATCCCAGTAAGTCAAAATGTATACAAAGAGGTCCTTTATGACTGGACTAAGTAAAAATAAGCCAAAAATGATCAAATTTGACATTTTTCGATAGAAAAAACATTTTTTGAAAATTTCCGATTTTACAACTAGAATGTCATGACTATACAAATCATTGAAATTTTGATCCAAGTAAGTCAAAATGTATACATAGAGGTCCTTTATGACTGGACTAAGTATAAATAAGCCAAAAATGATCAAATTTGACATTTTTCGATAGAAAAAAGATTTTTTGAAAATTTTCGATTTTTCAACATGAGAGTCATGACTATACAAATCATTGAAATTTTGATCCCGGTAAGTCAAAATGTATACAAAGAGGTCCTTTATGACTGGACTAAGTAGAAATAAGCCAAAAATGATCAAATTTGACATTTTTCGATAGAAAAAACATTTTTTGAAAATTTTCGATTTTTCAACTAGAATGTCATGACTATACAAATCATTGAAATTTTAATCCAAGTAAGTCAAAATGTATACATAGAGGTCTTTTATGACTGGACTAAGTATAAATAAGCCAAAAATGATCAAATTTGACATTTTTCGATATAAAAAACATTTTTTGAAAATTTTCGATTTTTCAACATTAGAGTCATGACTATACAAATCATTGAAATTTTGATCCCAGTAAGTCAAAATGTATACATAGAGGTCTTTTATGACTGGACTAAGTATAAAAAAAGCCAAAAATGATCAAATTTGACATTTTTCGATAGGAAAAACATTTTTTGAAAATTTTCGATTTTTTAACAAGAATGTCACGACTATACAAATCATTGAAATTTTGATCCAAGTAAGTCAAAATGTATACATAGAGGTCTTTTATGACTGGACTAAGTATAAATAAGCCAAAAATGATCAAATTTGACATTTTTCGATAGAAAAAACATTTTTTGAAAATTTTCGATTTTTCAACATTAGAGTCATGACTATACAAATCATTGAAATTTTGATCCAAGTAAGTCAAAATGTATACATAGAGGTCCTTTATGACTGGACTAAGTATAAAGAAAGCCAAAAATGATCAAATTTGACATTTTTCGATAGGAAAAACATTTTTTGAAAATTTTCGATTTTTTAACAAGAATGTCATGACTATACAAATCATTGAAATTTTGATCCAAGTAAGTCAAAATGTATACAAAGAGGTCCTTTATGACTGGACTAAGTAAAAATAAGCCAAAAATGATCAAATTTGACATTTTTCGACAGAAAAAACATTTTTTGAAAATTTCCGATTTTACAACTAGAATGTCATGGCTATACAAATCATTGAAATTTTGATCCAAGTAAGTCAAAATGTATACATAGAGGTCCTTTATGACTGAACTAAGTATAAATAAGCCAAAAATGATCAAATTTGACATTTTTCGATAGAAAAAAGATTTTTTGAAAATTTTCGATTTTTCAACATGAGAATCATGACTATACAAATCATTGATTTTTTGATCCAAGTAAGTCAAATTGTATACATAGAGGTACTTTATGACTGGACTAAGTATAAATAAGCCAAAAATGATCAAATTTGACATTTTTCGATAGAAAAACATTTTTTGAAAATTTCCGATTTTCCAACATGAGAGTCATGACTATACAAATCATTGAAATTTTGATCCAAGTAAGTCAAAATGTATACATAGAATTCCTGTATGACTGGACTAAGTATAAATAAGATAAAAATGATCAAATTTGACATTTTTCGATTGAAAAAACACTTTTGAAAATTTTCGATTTTTCAACATGAGAGTCATGACTATACAAATCATTGAAATTTTGATCCATGTAAGTCAAAATGTATACATAGAGGTCCTTTATGACTATTTTAAGTATAAATAAGCAAAAAATGATCAAATTTGACATTATTCGATAGAAAAAACATTTTTTGAAAATATTCGATTTTTCAACATGAGGAGTCATGACTATACAAATCATTGAAATTTTGATCCAAGTAAGTCAAAATGTATATATAGAGGTCCTTTATGACTGCACTAAGTATAAATAAGCCAAAAATGATCAAATTTGACATTTTTCGATAGAAAAACATTTTTTGAAAATTTTCGTTTTTCAACATGAGAGTCATGACTATACAAATCATTGAAATTTTGATCCAAGTAAGTCAAAATGTATACATAGAGGTCCTTTTTGACTGGACTAAGTATAAATAAGCCAAAAATGATCAAATTTGACATTTTTCGATAGAAAAAACATTTTTTGAAAATTTTCGATTTTACAACTAGAAGGACCTCTATGTATACATGACTATACAAATCATTGAAATTTTGATCCAAGTAACTCAAAATTTATACCTAGAGGTCCTTTATGACTGGACTAAGTATAAATAAGCCAAAAATGATCAAATTTAACATTTTTCGATAGAAAAAACATTTTTTGAAAACTTTCGATTTTACAACTAGAATGTCATGACTATACAAATCGTTGAAATTTTGATCCATGTAAGTCAAAATGTAAACATAGAGGTCCTTTATGACTGGACTAAGTATAAATAAGCCAAAAATGATCAAATTTGACATTTTTCGATAGAAAAAACATTTTTTGAAAATTTCAGATTTTACAACTAGAATGTAATGACTATACAAATCATTGAAATTTTTATCCAAGTAAGTCAAAATGTATACATAGAGGTCTTTTATGACTGGACCAAGTATAAATAAGCCAAAAATGATCAAATTTGACATTTTTCGATAGAAAAAACATTTTTTGAAAATTTTCGATTTTTCAACATGAGAGTCATGACTATACAAATCATTGAAATTTTGATCCCGGTAAGTCAAAATGTATACAAAGAGGTCCTTTATGACTGGACTAAGTAGAAATAAGCCAAAAATGATCAAATTTGACATTTTTCGATAGGAAAAACATTTTTTGAAAATTTTCGATTTTTTAACAAGAATGTCATGACTATACAAATCATTGAAATTTTGATCCAAGTAAGTCAAAATGTATACAAAGAGGTCCTTTATGACTGGACTAAGTAAAAATAAGCCAAAAATGATCAAATTTGACATTTTTCGATAGAAAAAACATTTTTTGAAAATTTCCGATTTTACAACTAGAATGTCATGGCTATACAAATCATTGAAATTTTGATCCAAGTAAGTCAAAATGTATACATAGAGGTCCTTTATGACTGGACTAAGTATAAAGAAAGCCAAAAATGATCAAATTTGACATTTTTCGATAGGAAAAACATTTTTTGAAAATTTTCGATTTTTTAACAAGAATGTCATGACTATACAAATCATTGAAATTTTGATCCAAGTAAGTCAAAATGTATACAAAGAGGTCCTTTATGACTGGACTAAGTAAAAATAAGCCAAAAATGATCAAATTTGACATTTTTCGATAGAAAAAACATTTTTTGAAAATTTCCGATTTTACAACTAGAATGTCATGGCTATACAAATCATTGAAATTTTGATCCAAGTAAGTCAAAATGTATACATAGAGGTCCTTTATGACTGAACTAAGTATAAATAAGCCAAAAATGATCAAATTTGACATTTTTCGATAGAAAAAAGGATTTTTTGAAAATTTTCGATTTTTCAACATGAGAATCATGACTATACAAATCATTGATTTTTTGATCCAAGTAAGTCAAATTGTATACATAGAGGTACTTTATGACTGGACTAAGTATAAATAAGCCAAAAATGATCAAATTTGACATTTTTCGATAGAAAAACATTTTTTGAAAATTTCCGATTTTCCAACATGAGAGTCATGACTATACAAATCATTGAAATTTTGATCCAAGTAAGTCAAAATGTATACATAGAATTCCTGTATGACTGGACTAAGTATAAATAAGATAAAAATGATCAAATTTGACATTTTTCGATTGAAAAAACACTTTTGAAAATTTTCGATTTTTCAACATGAGAGTCATGACTATACAAATCATTGAAATTTTGATCCATGTAAGTCAAAATGTATACATAGAGGTCCTTTATGACTATACTAAGTATAAATAAGCAAAAAATGATCAAATTTGACATTATTCGATAGAAAAAACATTTTTTTGAAAATATTCGATTTTTCAACATGAGGAGTCATGACTATACAAATCATTGAAATTTTGATCCAAGTAAGTCAAAATGTATATATAGAGGTCCTTTATGACTGCACTAAGTATAAATAAGCCAAAAATGATCAAATTTGACATTTTTCGATAGAAAAACATTTTTTGAAAATTTTCGTTTTTCAACATGAGAGTCATGACTATACAAATCATTGAAATTTTGATCCAAGTAAGTCAAAATGTATACATAGAGGTCCTTTTTGACTGGACTAAGTATAAATAAGCCAAAAATGATCAAATTTGACATTTTTCGATAGAAAAAACATTTTTTGAAAATTTTCGATTTTTCAACATGAGAGTCATGACTATACAAATCATTGAAATTTTGATCCAAGTAACTCAAAATGTATACATAGAGGTCCTTTATGACTGGACTAAGTATAAATAAGCCAAAAATGATCAAATTTAACATTTTTCGATAGAAAAAACATTTTTTGAAAATTTCCGATTTTACAAGTAGAATGTCATGACTATACAAATCATTGAAATTTTGATCCAAGTAAGTCAAAATGTATACATAGAGGTCCTTTATGACTGAACTAAGTATAAATAAGCCAAAAATGATCAAATTTGACATTTTTCGATAGAAAAAAGGTTTTTTGAAAATTTTCGATTTTTCAACATGAGATTCATGACTATACAAATCATTGATTTTTTGATCCAAGTAAGTCAAATTGTATACATAGAGGTACTTTATGACTGGACTAAGTATAAATAAGCCAAAAATTATCAAATTTAACATTTTTCGATAGAAAAACATTTTTTGAAAATTTCCGATTTTCCAACATGAGAGTCATGACTATACAAATCATTGAAATTTTGATCCAAGTAAGTCAAAATGTATACATAGAATTCCTGTATGACTGGACTAAGTATAAATAAGATAAAAATGATCAAATTTGACATTTTTCGATTGAAAAAACACTTTTGAAAATTTCGATTTTTCAACATGAGAGTCATGACTATACAAATCATTGAAATTTTGATCCATGTAAGTCAAAATGTATACATAGAGGTCCTTTATGACTATACTAAGTATAAATAAGCAAAAAATGATCAAATTTGACATTATTCGATAGAAAAATTATTTTTTGAAAATTTTCGATTTTTCAACATGAGGAGTCATGACTATACAAATCATTGAAATTTTGATCCAAATAAGTCAAAATGTACATATATAGAGGTCCTTTATGACTGCACTAAGTATAAATAAGCCAAAAATGATCAAATTTGACATTTTTCGATAGAAAAACATTTTTTGAAAATTTTCGTTTTTCAACATGAGAGTCATGACTATACAAATCATTGAAATTTTGATCCAAGTAAGTCAAAATGTATACATAGAGGTCCTTTATGACTGGACTAAGTATAAATAAGCCAAAAATGATCAAATTTGACATTTTTCGATAGAAAAAACATTTTTTGAAAATTTTCGATTTTACAACTAGAATGTCATGACTATACAAATCATTGAAATTTTGATCCATGTAAGTCAAAATGTAAACATAGAGGTCCTTTATGACTGGACTAAGTATAAATAAGCCAAAAATGATCAAATTTGACATTTTTCGATAGAAAAAACATTTTTTGAAAATTTCAGATTTTACAACTAGAATGTCATGACTATACAAATCATTGAAATTTTAATCCAAGTAAGTCAAAATGTATACATAGAGGTCTTTTATGACTGGACTAAGTATAAATAAGCCAAAAATGATCAAATTTGACATTTTTCGATAGAAAAAACATTTTTTGAAAATTTTCGATTTTTCAACATGAGAATCATGACTATACAAATCATTGATTTTTTGATCCAAGTAAGTCAAAATGTATACATAGAGGTCCTTTGTGACTGGACTAAGTATAAAAAAAGCCAAAAATGATCAAATTTGACATTTTTCGATAGGAAAAACATTTTTTGAAAATTTTCTATTTTTTAACAAGAATGTCATGACTATACAAATCATTGAAATTTTGATCCAAGTAAGTCAAAATGTATACATAAAGGTCCTATATGACTTGACTAAGTATAAATAAGCCAAAAATGATCAAATTTGACATTATTCGATAGCAAAAAGATTTTTTGAAAATTTTCGATTTTTCAACATGAGAGTTATGACTATACAAATCATTGAAATTTTGATCCAAGTAAGTCAAAATGTATACATAAAGGTCCTTTATGACTTGACTAAGTATAAATAAGCCAAAAATGATCAAATTTTACATTATTCGATAGAAAAAAGATTTTTTGAAAATTATCGATTTTTCAACATGAGAGTCATGACTATACAAATCATTGAAATTTTGATCCAAGTAAGTCAAATTGTATACAAAGAGCTCCTTTATGACTGGACTAAGTAAAAATAAGCCAAAAATGATCAAATTTGACATTTTTCGATAGAAAAAACCTTTTTTTGAAAATTTCCGATTTTACAACTAGAATGTCATGACTATACAAATCATTGAAATTTTGATCCAAGTAAGTCAAAATGTATACATAAAGGTCCTTTATGACTTGACTAAGTATAAATAAGCCAAAAATGATCAAATTTGACATTATTCGATAGAAAAAAGATTTTTTGAAAATTTTCGATTTTTCAACATGAGAGTCATGACTACACAAATCATTGAAATTTTGATCCAAGTAAGTCAAATTGTATACATAGAATTCCTGTATGACTGGAATAAGTATAAATAAGATAAAAATGATCAAATTTAACATTTTTCGATAGAAAAAACATTTTTTGAAAATTTTCGATTTTACAACTAGAATGTCATGACTATACAAATCATTGAAATTTTGATCCATGTAAGTCAAAATGTAAACATAGAGGTCCTTTATGACTGGACTAAGTATAAATAAGCCAAAAATGATCAAATTTGACATTTTTCGATAGAAAAAACATTTTTTGAAAATTTCAGATTTTACAACTAGAATGTCATGACTATACAAATCATTGAAATTTTAATCCAAGTAAGTCAAAATGTATACATAGAGGTCTTTTATGACTGGACTAAGTATACATAAGCCAAAAATGATCAAATTTGACATTTTTCGATAGAAAAAACATTTTTTGAAAATTTTCGATTTTTCAACATTAGAGTCATGACTATACAAATCATTGAAATTTTGATCCAAGTAAGTCAAAATGTATACATAGAGGTCCTTTGTGACTGGACTAAGTATAAAAAAAAAGCCAAAAATGATCAAATTTGACATTTTTCGATAGGAAAAACATTTTTTGAAAATTTTCGATTTTTTAACAAGAATGTCATGACTATACAAATCATTGAAATTTTGATCCAAGTAAGTCAAAATGTATACATTAAGGTCCTTTATGACTTGACTAAGTATAAATAAGCCAAAAATGATCAAATTTGACATTATTCGATAGAAAAAAGATTTTTTGAAAATTTTCGATTTTTCAACATGAGAGTCATGATTATACAAATCATTGAAATTTTGATCCAAGTAAGTCAAATTGTATACATAGAGGTCCTTTATGACTGGACTAGGTATAAATAAGCCAAAAATGATCAAATTTGACATTTTTCGATAGAAAAACATTTTTTGAAAATTTCCGATTTTCCAACATGAGAGTCATGACTATACAAATCATTGAAATTTTGATCCAAGTAAGTCAAAATGTATACATAGAATTCCTGTATGACTGGAATAAGTATAAATAAGATAAAAATGATCAAACTTGACATTTTTCGATTGAAAAAACTCTTTTTGAAAATTTTCGATTTTTGAACTTGAGAGTCATGACTATACAAATCATTGAAATTTTGATCCAAGTAAGTCAAATTGTATACAAAGAGGTCCTTTATGACTGGACTAAGTAAAAATAAGCCAAAAATGATCAAATTTGACATTTTTCGATAGAAAAAACATTTTTTGAAAATTTTCGATTTTTCAACATTAGAGTCATGACTATACAAATCATTGAAATTTTGATCCAAGTAAGTCAAAATGTATACATAGAGGTCCTTTGTGACTGGACTAAGTATAAAAAAAGCCAAAACTGATCAAATTTGACATTTTTCGATAGGAAAAACATTTTTTGAAAATTTTCTATTTTTTAACAAGAATGTCATGACTATACAAATCATTGAAATTTTGATCCAAGTAAGTCAAAATGTATACATAAAGGTCCTATATGACTTGACTAAGTATAAATAAGCCAAAAATGATCAAATTTGACATTATTCGATAGCAAAAAGATTTTTTGAAAATTTTCGATTTTTTAACATGAGAGTTATGACTATACAAATCATTGAAATTTTGATCCAAGTAAGTCAAAATGTTTACATAAAGGTCCTTTATGACTTGACTAAGTATAAATAAGCCAAAAATGATCAAATTTTACATTATTCGATAGAAAAAAGATTTTTTGAAAATTTTCGATTTTTCAACATGAGAGTCATGACTATACAAATCATTGAAATTTTGATCCAAGTAAGTCAAATTGTATACAAAGAGGTCCTTTATGACTGGACTAAGTAAAAAAAAGCCAAAAATGATTAAATTTGACATTTTTCGATAGGAAAAACATTTTTTGAAAATTTTCGATTTTTTAACAAGAATTTCATGACTATACAAATCATTGAAATTTTGATCCAAGTAAGTCAAAATGTATACATAAAGGTCCTTTATGACTTGACTAAGTATAAATAAGCCAAAAATGATCAAATTTGACATTATTCGATAGAAAAAAGATTTTTTGAAAATTTTCGATTTTTCAACATGAGAGTCATGACTATACAAATCATTGAAATTTTGATCCAAGTTAGTCAAAATGTATACATAGAATTCCTGTATGACTGGAATAAGTATAAATAAGATAAAAATGATCAAACTTGACATTTTTCGATTGAAAAAACACTTTTTGAAAATTTTCGATTTTTGAACATGAGAGTCATGACTATACAAATCATTGAAATTTTGATCCAAGTAAGTCAAATTGTATACAAAGAGGTCCTTTATGACTGGACTAAGTAAAAATAAGCCAAAAATGATCAAATTTGACATTTTTCGATAGAAAAAACATTTTTTGAAAATTTTCGATTTTTCAACATTAGAGTCATGACTATACAAATCATTGAAATTTTGACCCAAGTAAGTCAAAATGTATACATAGAGGTCCTTTATGACTGCACTAAGTATAAATAAGCCAAAAATGATCAAATTTGACATTTTTCGATAGAAAAAACATTTTTTGAAAATTTTCGATTTTTCAACATGAGAGTCATGACTATACAAATCATTGAAATTTTGATAAAAGTAAGTCAAATTGTATACATAGAGGTCCTTTATGACTGGACTAAGTATAAATAAGCCAAAAATGATCAAATTTGACATTTTTCGATAGAAAAACATTTTTTGAAAATTTCCGATTTTCCAACATGAGAGTCATGACTATACAAATCATTGAAATTTTGATCCAAGTAAGTCAAAATGTATACATAGAATTCCTGTATGACTGGAATAAGTATAAATAAGATAAAAATGATCAAATTTGAAATTTTTCGATAGAAAAAACATTTTTTGAAAATTTTCGATTTTTCAACATGAGAGTCATGACTATACAAATCATTGAAATTTTGATCCAAGTAAGTCAAAATGTATATATATAGGTCCTTTATGACTGGACTAAGTATAAATAAGCGAAAAATGATCAAAATTGACATTTTTCGATAAAAAAAACATTTTATGAAAATTTTCGATTTTACAACTAGAATGTCGTGACTATACAAATCATTGAAATTTTGATCCAAGTAAGTCAAAATGTATACATAGAGGTCCTTAATGACTGGATTACGTAGAAATAAGCCAAAAATGATCAAATTTGACATTTTTCGATAGAAAAAACATTTTTTGGAATTTTTCGATTTTTCAACATGAGAGTCATGACTATACAAGTCATTGAAATTTTCATCCAAGTAAGTCAAAATGTATACATAGAGGTCCTTTATGACTGGACTAAGTATAAATAAGCCAAAAGTGATCAAATTTGACATTATTCGATAGAAAAAACATTTTTTGAAAATTTTCGATTTTTCAACATGAGAGTCATGACTATACAAATCATTGAAATTTTGATAAAAGTAAGTCAAAATGTATACATAGAGGTCCTTTTTGACTGGACTAAGTATAAATAAGCCAAAAATGATCAAATTTGACATTTTTCGATAGAAAAAACATTTTTTGAAAATTTTCGATTTTACAACTAGAATGTCATGACTATACAAATCATTGAAATTTTGATCCATGTAAGTCAAAATGTAAACATAGAGGTCCTTTATGACTGTACTAAGTATAAATAAGCCAAAAATGATCAAATTTGACATTTTTCGATAGAAAAAACATATTTTGAAAATTTCAGATTTTACAACTAGAATGTCATGACTATACAAATCATTGAAATTTTAATCCAAGTAAGTCAAAATGTATACATAGAGGTCTTATATGACTGGACTAAGTATAAATAAGCTAAAAATGATCAAATTTGACATTTTTCGATAGAAAAAACATTTTTTGAAAATTTTCGATTTTTCAACATTAGAGTCATGACTATACAAATCATTGAAAGTTTGATCCAAGTAAGTCAAAATGTATACATAGAGGTCCTTTGTGACTGGACTAAGTATAAAAAAAGCCAAAAATGATCAAATTTGACATTTTTCGATAGGAAAAACATTTTTTGAAAATTTTCGATTTTTTAACAAGAATGTCATGACTATACAAATCATTGAAATTTTGATCCAAGTAAGTCAAAATGTATACAAAGAGGTCCTTTATGACTGGACTAAGTAAAAATAAGCCAAAAATGATCAAATTTGACATTTTTCGATAGAAAAAACCTTTTTTTGAAAATTTCCGATTTTACAACTAGAATGTCATGACTTTACAAATCATTGAAATTTTGATCCAAGTAAGTCAAAAGTATACATAGAGGTCCTTTATGACTGCACTAAGTATAAATAAGCCAAAAATGGTCAAAATTGACATTTTTCTATAGAAAAAGAATTTTTTGAAAATTTGCGATTTTACAACTAGAATGTCGTGACTATACAAATCATTGAAATTTTGATCCAAGTAAGTCAAAATGTATACATAGAGGTCCTTTATGACTGGATTTAGTATAAATAAGCCAAAAATGATCAAATTTGACATTTTTCGATAGAAAAACATTTTTTGAAAATTTTCGATTTTTCAACATGAGAGTCATGACTTTACAAATCATTGAAATTTTGATAAAAGTTAGTCAAAATGTATACATAGAGGTCCCTTATGACTGGACTAAGTATAAATAAGCCAAAAATGATCAAATTAGACATTTTTCGATAGAAAAAACATTTTTTGAAAATTTTCGATTTCTCAACATGAGAGTCATGACTATACAAATCATTGAAATTTTGTTCCAAGCAGGTCATCACGTAAACATAGAGGTCCTTTATGACTCGACCAAGTAGAAATAAGCCAAAAATGATCAAATTTGACATTTTTCGATAGAAAAAACATTTTTTGAAAATTTTCGATTTTTCAACATGAGAGTCTTGACTATACAAATCATTGTAATTTTGATCCAAGTAAGTCAAAATGTATACATAGAGGTCCTTAATGACAGAAATAAGTATAAATAAGAAAAAAATGATCAAATTTGAAATTTTTCGATAGAAAAAACATTTTTTGAAAATTTTCGATTTTTCAACATGAGAGTCATGACTTTACAAATCATTGAAATTTTGATCCAAGTAAGTCAAAATGTATACATAGAGGTCCTTTATGACTGGACTAAGTATAAAAAAGCCAAAAATGATTAAATTTGACATTTTTCGATACGAAAAACATTTTTTGAAAATTTTCGATTTTAAAACTAGAATGTCGTGACTATACAAATCATTGAAATTTTGATCCAAGTAAGTCAAAATGTATACATAGAGGTCCTTTATGACTGGATTTAGTATAAATAAGCCAAAAATGATCAAATTTGACATTATTCGATAGAAAAAAACATTTTTTGAAAATTTGCGATTTTTCAACATGAGAGTCATGACTATACAAATCATTGAAATTTTGATCCAAGTAAGACAAAATGTATACATAGAGGTCCTTTATGACTTGACTAAGTATAAATAAGCCAAAAATGATCAAATTTGACATTTTTCGATAGAAAAAACATTTTTTGAAAATTTTCAATTTTTCAACATGAGAGTCATTACTATACAAATCATTGAAATTTTGATCCAAGTAAGTCAAAATGTATACATATAGGTCCTTTATGACTGGACTAAGTATAAATAAGCCAAAAATGATCAATTTTTACATTTTTCGATAGAAAAAACATTTTTTGAAAATTTCAGATTTTACAACTAGAATGTCATGACTATACAAATCATTGAAATTTTAATCCAAGAAAGTCAAAATGTATACATAGAGGTCTTTTATGACTGGACTAAGTATAAATAAGCTAAAAATGATCAAATTTGACATTTTTCGATAGAAAAAACATTTTTTGATTTTCGATTTTTCAACATTAGAGTCATGACCATACAAATCATTGAAATTTTGATCCAAGTAAGTCAAAATGTATACAAAGAGGTCCTTTGTGACTGGACTAAGTATAAAAAAAGCCAAAAATGATCAAATTTGACATTTTTCGATAGGAAAAACATTTTTTGAAAATTATCGATTTTACAACTAGAATGTCGTGACTATACAAATCATTGAAATTTTGATAAAAGTAAGTCAAAATGTATACAAAGAGTCCCTTATCACTGGACTAAGTATAAATAAGCCAAAAATGATCAAATTAGACATTTTTCGATAGAAAAAACATTTTTTGAAAAGTTTCGATTTCTCAACATGAGAGTCATGACTATACAAATCATTGAAATTTTGTTCCAAGTAGGTCATCACGAAAACATAGAGGTCCTTTATGACTCGACCAAGTAGAAATAAGCCAAAAGTGATCAAATTTGACATTTTTCGATAGAAAAAAACATTTTTTGGAAATTTTCGATTTTTCAACATGAGAGTCATGACTATACAAGTCATTGAAATTTTCATCCAAGTAAGTCAAAATGTATACATAGAGGTCCTTTATGACTGGACTAAGTATAAATAAGCAAAAAATGATCAAATTTGACATTATTCGATAGAAAAAAACATTTTTGAAAAATTTCGATTTTTCAACATGAGAGTCATGACTATACAAATCATTGAAATTTTGATAAAAGTAAAACAAAATGTATACATAGAGGTCCTTTTTGACTGGACTAAGTATAAATAAGCCAAAAATGATCAAATTAGACATTTTTTCGATAGAAAAAACATTTTTTGAAAATTTTCGATTTTTCAACATTAGAGTCATGACTATACAAATCATTGAAATTTTGATCCATGTAAGTCAAAATGTAAACATAGAGGTCCTTTATGACTGTACTAAGTCATAAATAAGCCAAAAATGATCAAATTTGACATTTTTCGATAGAAAAAACATTTTTTGGAAAATTTCAGATTTTACAACTAGAATGTCATGACTATACAAATCATTGAAATTTTAATCCAAGTAAGTCAAAATGTATACATAGAGGTCTTTTATGACTGGACTAAGTATAAATAAGCTAAAAATGATCAAATTTGACATTTTTCGATAGAGAAAACATTTTTTGAAAATTTTCGATTTTTCAACATTAGAGTCATGACTATACAAATCATTGAAATTTTGATCCAAGTAAGTCAAAATGTATACATAGAGGTCCTTTGTGACTGGACTAAGTATAAAAAAAAGCCAAAAATGATCAAATTTGACATTTTCGATAGGAAAAACATTTTTTGAAAATTTTCGATTTTTTAACAAGAATGTCATGACTATACAAATCATTGAAATTTTGATCCAAGTAAGTCAAAATGTATACAAAGAGGTCCTTTATGACTGGACTAAGTAAAAATAAGCCAAAAATGATCAAATTTGACATTTTTCGATAGAAAAACCTTTTTTTGAAAATTTCCGATTTTACAACTAGAATGTCATGACTTTACAAATCATTGAAATTTTGATCCAAGTAAGTCAAAAGTATACATAGAGGTCCTTTATGACTGGACAAAGTATAAATAAGCCAAAAATGATCAAAATTGACATTTTTCTATAGAAAAAGCATTTTTGAAAATTTGCGATTTTACAACTAGAATGTCGTGACTATACAAATCATTGAAATTTTGATCCAAGTAAGTCAAAATGTATACATAGAGGTCCTTTATGACTGGACTTAGTATAAATAAGCCAAAAATGATCAAATTTGACATTTTTTCGATAGAAAAAACATTTTTTGAAAATTTTCAATTTTTCAACATGAGAGTCATTACTATACAAATCATTGAAATTTTGATCCAAGTAAGTCAAAATGTATACATAGAGGTCCTTTATGACTTGACTAAGTATAAATAAGCCAAAAATGATCAAATTTGACATTATTCGATAGAAAAAACATTTTTTGAAAATTTGCGATTTTTCAACATGAGAGTCATGACTATACAAATCATTGAAATTTTGATCCAAGTAAGACAAAATGTATACATAGAGGTCCTTTATGACTTGACTAAGTATAAATAAGCCAAAAATGATCAAATTTGACATTTTTCGATAGAAAAAACATTTTTTGAAAATTTTCAATTTTTCAACATGAGAGTCATTACTATACAAATCATTGAAATTTTGATCCAAGTAAGTCAAAATGTATACATATAGGTCCTTTATGACTGGACTAAGTATAAATAAGCCAAAAATGATCAATTTTTACATTTTTCGATAGAAAAAAACATTTTTTGAAAATTTCAGATTTTACAACTAGAATGTCATGACTATACAAATCATTGAAATTTTAATCCAAGAAAGTCAAAATGTATACATAGAGGTCTTTTATGACTGGACTAAGTATAAATAAGCTAAAAATGATCAAATTTGACATTTTTCGATAGAAAAAACATTTTTTGAAAATTTTCGATTTTTCAACATTAGAGTCATGACTATACAAATCATTGAAATTTTGATCCAAGTAAGTCAAAATGTATACAAAGAGGTCCTTTGTGACTGGACTAAGTATAAAAAAAGCCAAAAATGATCAAATTTGACATTTTTCGATAGGAAAAACATTTTTTGAAAATTATCGATTTTACAACTAGAATGTCGTGACTATACAAATCATTGAAATTTTGATAAAAGTAAGTCAAAATGTATACAAAGAGGTCCCTTATCACTGGACTAAGTATAAATAAGCCAAAAATGATCAAATTAGACATTTTTCGATAGAAAAAACATTTTTTGAAAAGTTTCGATTTCTCAACATGAGAGTCATGACTATACAAATCATTGAAATTTTGTTCCAAGTAGGTCATCACGAAAACATAGAGGTCCTTTATGACTCGACCAAGTAGAAATAAGCCAAAAGTGATCAAATTTGACATTTTTCGATAGAAAAAACATTTTTTGGAAATTTTCGATTTTTCAACATGAGAGTCATGACTATACAAGTCATTGAAATTTTCATCCAAGTAAGTCAAAATGTATACATAGAGGTCCTTTATGACTGGACTAAGTATAAATAAGCAAAAAATGATCAAATTTGACATTATTCGATAGAAAAAACATTTTTTGAAAATTTTCGATTTTTCAACATGAGAGTCATGACTATACAAATCATTGAAATTTTGATAAAAGTAAAACAAAATGTATACATAGAGGTCCTTTTTGACTGGACTAAGTATAAATAAGCCAAAAATGATCAAATTAGACATTTTTCGATAGAAAAAACATTTTTTGAAAATTTTCGATTTTTCAACATTAGAGTCATGACTATACAAATCATTGAAATTTTGATCCATGTAAGTCAAAATGTAAACATAGAGGTCCTTTATGACTGTACTAAGTATAAATAAGCCAAAAATGATCAAATTTGACATTTTTCGATAGAAAAAACATATTTTGAAAATTTCAGATTTTACAACTAGAATGTCATGACTATACAAATCATTGAAATTTTAATCCAAGTAAGTCAAAATGTATACATAGAGGTCTTTTATGACTGGACTAAGTATAAATAAGCCAAAAATGATCAAATTTGACATTTTTCGATAGAGAAAACATTTTTTGAAAATTTTCGATTTTTCAACATTAGAGTCATGACTATACAAATCATTGAAATTTTGATCCAAGTAAGTCAAAATGTATACATAGAGGTCCTTTGTGACTGGACTAAGTATAAAAAAAGCCAAAAATGATCAAATTTGACATTTTTCGATAGGAAAAACATTTTTTGAAAATTTTCGATTTTTTAACAAGAATGTCATGACTATACAAATCATTGAAATTTTGATCCAAGTAAGTCAAAATGTATACAAAGAGGTCCTTTATGACTGGACTAAGTAAAAATAAGCCAAAAATGATCAAATTTGACATTTTTCGATAGAAAAACCTTTTTTTGAAAATTTCCGATTTTACAACTAGAATGTCATGACTTTACAAATCATTGAAATTTTGATCCAAGTAAGTCAAAAGTATACATAGAGGTCCTTTATGACTGGACAAAGTATAAATAAGCCAAAAATGATCAAAATTGACATTTTTCTATAGAAAAAGCATTTTTTGAAAATTTGCGATTTTACAACTAGAATGTCGTGACTATACAAATCATTGAAATTTTGATCCAAGTAAGTCAAAATGTATACATAGAGGTCCTTTTTGACTGGACTAAGTATAAATAAGCCAAAAATGATCAAATTAGACATTTTTCGATAGAAAAAACATTTTTTGAAAATTTTCGATTTTTCAACATTAGAGTCATGACTATACAAATCATTGAAATTTTGATCCATGTAAGTCAAAATGTAAACATAGAGGTCCTTTATGACTGTACTAAGTATAAATAAGCCAAAAATGATCAAATTTGACATTTTTCGATAGAAAAAACATATTTTGAAAATTTCAGATTTTACAACTAGAATGTCATGACTATACAAATCATTGAAATTTTAATCCAAGTAAGTCAAAATGTATACATAGAGGTCTTTTATGACTGGACTAAGTATAAATAAGCTAAAAATGATCAAATTTGACATTTTTCGATAGAGAAAACATTTTTTGAAAATTTTCGATTTTTCAACATTAGAGTCATGACTATACAAATCATTGAAATTTTGATCCAAGTAAGTCAAAATGTATACATAGAGGTCCTTTGTGACTGGACTAAGTATAAAAAAAGCCAAAAATGATCAAATTTGACATTTTTCGATAGGAAAAACATTTTTTGAAAATTTTCGATTTTTTAACAAGAATGTCATGACTATACAAATCATTGAAATTTTGATCCAAGTAAGTCAAAATGTATACAAAGAGGTCCTTTATGACTGGACTAAGTAAAAATAAGCCAAAAATGATCAAATTTGACATTTTTCGATAGAAAAACCTTTTTTTGAAAATTTCCGATTTTACAACTAGAATGTCATGACTTTACAAATCATTGAAATTTTGATCCAAGTAAGTCAAAAGTATACATAGAGGTCCTTTATGACTGGACAAAGTATAAATAAGCCAAAAATGATCAAAATTGACATTTTTCTATAGAAAAAAGCATTTTTTGAAAATTTGCGATTTTACAACTAGAATGTCGTGACTATACAAATCATTGAAATTTTGATCCAAGTAAGTCAAAATGTATACATAGAGGTCCTTTATGACTGGATTTAGTATAAATAAGCCAAAAATGATCAAATTTGACATTTTTCGATAGAAAAAACATTTTTTGAAAATTTTCAATTTTTCAACATGAGAGTCATTACTATACAAATCATTGAAATTTTGATCCAAGTAAGTCAAAATGTATACATAGAGGTCCTTTATGACTGGATTTAGTATAAATAAGCCAAAAATGATCAAATTTGACATTATTCGATAGAAAAAACATTTTTTGAAAATTTGCGATTTTTCAACATGAGAGTCATGACTATACAAATCATTGAAATTTTGATCCAAGTAAGACAAAATGTATACATAGAGGTCCTTTATGACTTGACTAAGTATAAATAAGCCAAAAATGATCAAATTTGACATTTTTCGATAGAAAAAACATTTTTTGAAAATTTTCAATTTTTCAACATGAGAGTCATTACTATACAAATCATTGAAATTTTGATCCAAGTAAGTCAAAATGTATACATATAGGTCCTTTATGACTGGACTAAGTATAAATAAGCCAAAAATGATCAATTTTTACATTTTTCGATAGAAAAAAACATTTTTTGAAAATTTCAGATTTTACAACTAGAATGTCATGACTATACAAATCATTGAAATTTTAATCCAAGAAAGTCAAAATGTATACATAGAGGTCTTTTATGACTGGACTAAGTATAAATAAGCTAAAAATGATCAAATTTGACATTTTTCGATAGAAAAAACATTTTTTGAAAATTTTCGATTTTTCAACATTAGAGTCATGACTATACAAATCATTGAAATTTTGATCCAAGTAAGTCAAAATGTATACAAAGAGGTCCTTTGTGACTGGACTAAGTATAAAAAAAGCCAAAAATGATCAAATTTGACATTTTTCGATAGGAAAAACATTTTTTGAAAATTATCGATTTTACAACTAGAATGTCGTGACTATACAAATCATTGAAATTTTGATAAAAGTAAGTCAAAATGTATACAAAGAGGTCCCTTATCACTGGACTAAGTATAAATAAGCCAAAAATGATCAAATTAGACATTTTTCGATAGAAAAAAACATTTTTTGAAAAGTTTCGATTTCTCAACATGAGAGTCATGACTATACAAATCATTGAAATTTTGTTCCAAGTAGGTCATCACGAAAACATAGAGGTCCTTTATGACTCGACCAAGTAGAAATAAGCCAAAAGTGATCAAATTTGACATTTTTCGATAGAAAAAACATTTTTTGGAAATTTTCGATTTTTCAACATGAGAGTCATGACTATACAAGTCATTGAAATTTTCATCCAAGTAAGTCAAAATGTATACATAGAGGTCCTTTATGACTGGACTAAGTATAAATAAGCAAAAAATGATCAAATTTGACATTATTCGATAGAAAAAACATTTTTTGAAAATTTTCGATTTTTCAACATGAGAGTCATGACTATACAAATCATTGAAATTTTGATAAAAGTAAAACAAAATGTATACATAGAGGTCCTTTTTGACTGGACTAAGTATAAATAAGCCAAAAATGATCAAATTAGACATTTTTCGATAGAAAAAACATTTTTTGAAAATTTTCGATTTTTCAACATTAGAGTCATGACTATACAAATCATTGAAATTTTGATCCATGTAAGTCAAAATGTAAACATAGAGGTCCTTTATGACTGTACTAAGTATAAATAAGCCAAAAATGATCAAATTTGACATTTTTCGATAGAAAAAACATATTTTGAAAATTTCAGATTTTACAACTAGAATGTCATGACTATACAAATCATTGAAATTTTAATCCAAGTAAGTCAAAATGTATACATAGAGGTCTTTTATGACTGGACTAAGTATAAATAAGCTAAAAATGATCAAATTTGACATTTTTCGATAGAGAAAACATTTTTTGAAAATTTTCGATTTTTCAACATTAGAGTCATGACTATACAAATCATTGAAATTTTGATCCAAGTAAGTCAAAATGTATACATAGAGGTCCTTTGTGACTGGACTAAGTATAAAAAAAGCCAAAAATGATCAAATTTGACATTTTTCGATAGGAAAAACATTTTTTGAAAATTTTCGATTTTTTAACAAGAATGTCATGACTATACAAATCATTGAAATTTTGATCCAAGTAAGTCAAAATGTATACAAAGAGGTCCTTTATGACTGGACTAAGTAAAAATAAGCCAAAAATGATCAAATTTGACATTTTTCGATAGAAAAACCTTTTTTTGAAAATTTCCGATTTTACAACTAGAATGTCATGACTTTACAAATCATTGAAATTTTGATCCAAGTAAGTCAAAAGTATACATAGAGGTCCTTTATGACTGGACAAAGTATAAATAAGCCAAAAATGATCAAAATTGACATTTTTCTATAGAAAAAGCATTTTTTGAAAATTTGCGATTTTACAACTAGAATGTCGTGACTATACAAATCATTGAAATTTTGATCCAAGTAAGTCAAAATGTATACATAGAGGTCCTTTATGACTGGATTTAGTATAAATAAGCCAAAAATGATCAAATTTGACATTTTTCGATAGAAAAAACATTTTTTGAAAATTTTCAATTTTTCAACATGAGAGTCATTACTATACAAATCATTGAAATTTTGATCCAAGTAAGTCAAAATGTATACATAGAGGTCCTTTATGACTGGATTTAGTATAAATAAGCCAAAAATGATCAAATTTGACATTATTCGATAGAAAAAACATTTTTTGAAAATTTGCGATTTTTCAACATGAGAGTCATGACTATACAAATCATTGAAATTTTGATCCAAGTAAGACAAAATGTATACATAGAGGTCCTTTATGACTTGACTAAGTATAAATAAGCCAAAAATGATCAAATTTGACATTTTTCGATAGAAAAAACATTTTTTGAAAATTTTCAATTTTTCAACATGAGAGTCATTACTATACAAATCATTGAAATTTTGATCCAAGTAAGTCAAAATGTATACATATAGGTCCTTTATGACTGGACTAAGTATAAATAAGCCAAAAATGATCAATTTTTACATTTTTCGATAGAAAAAACATTTTTTGAAAATTTCAGATTTTACAACTAGAATGTCATGACTATACAAATCATTGAAATTTTAATCCAAGAAAGTCAAAATGTATACATAGAGGTCTTTTATGACTGGACTAAGTATAAATAAGCTAAAAATGATCAAATTTGACATTTTTCGATAGAAAAAACATTTTTTGAAAATTTTCGATTTTTCAACATTAGAGTCATGACTATACAAATCATTGAAATTTTGATCCAAGTAAGTCAAAATGTATACAAAGAGGTCCTTTGTGACTGGACTAAGTATAAAAAAAGCCAAAAATGATCAAATTTGACATTTTTCGATAGGAAAAACATTTTTTGAAAATTATCGATTTTACAACTAGAATGTCGTGACTATACAAATCATTGAAATTTTGATAAAAGTAAGTCAAAATGTATACAAAGAGGTCCCTTATCACTGGACTAAGTATAAATAAGCCAAAAATGATCAAATTAGACATTTTTCGATAGAAAAAACATTTTTTGAAAAGTTTCGATTTCTCAACATGAGAGTCATGACTATACAAATCATTGAAATTTTGTTCCAAGTAGGTCATCACGAAAACATAGAGGTCCTTTATGACTCGACCAAGTAGAAATAAGCCAAAAGTGATCAAATTTGACATTTTTCGATAGAAAAAACATTTTTTGGAAATTTTCGATTTTTCAACATGAGAGTCATGACTATACAAGTCATTGAAATTTTCATCCAAGTAAGTCAAAATGTATACATAGAGGTCCTTTATGACTGGACTAAGTATAAATAAGCAAAAAATGATCAAATTTGACATTATTCGATAGAAAAAACATTTTTTGAAAATTTTCGATTTTTCAACATGAGAGTCATGACTATACAAATCATTGAAATTTTGATAAAAGTAAAACAAAATGTATACATAGAGGTCCTTTTTGACTGGACTAAGTATAAATAAGCCAAAAATGATCAAATTAGACATTTTTCGATAGAAAAAACATTTTTTGAAAATTTTCGATTTTTCAACATTAGAGTCATGACTATACAAATCATTGAAATTTTGATCCATGTAAGTCAAAATGTAAACATAGAGGTCCTTTATGACTGTACTAAGTATAAATAAGCCAAAAATGATCAAATTTGACATTTTTCGATAGAAAAAACATATTTTGAAAATTTCAGATTTTACAACTAGAATGTCATGACTATACAAATCATTGAAATTTTAATCCAAGTAAGTCAAAATGTATACATAGAGGTCTTTTATGACTGGACTAAGTATAAATAAGCTAAAAATGATCAAATTTGACATTTTTCGATAGAGAAAACATTTTTTGAAAATTTTCGATTTTTCAACATTAGAGTCATGACTATACAAATCATTGAAATTTTGATCCAAGTAAGTCAAAATGTATACATAGAGGTCCTTTGTGACTGGACTAAGTATAAAAAAAGCCAAAAATGATCAAATTTGACATTTTTCGATAGGAAAAACATTTTTTGAAAATTTTCGATTTTTTAACAAGAATGTCATGACTATACAAATCATTGAAATTTTGATCCAAGTAAGTCAAAATGTATACAAAGAGGTCCTTTATGACTGGACTAAGTAAAAATAAGCCAAAAATGATCAAATTTGACATTTTTCGATAGAAAAACCTTTTTTTGAAAATTTCCGATTTTACAACTAGAATGTCATGACTTTACAAATCATTGAAATTTTGATCCAAGTAAGTCAAAAGTATACATAGAGGTCCTTTATGACTGGACAAAGTATAAATAAGCCAAAAATGATCAAAATTGACATTTTTCTATAGAAAAAGCATTTTTTGAAAATTTGCGATTTTACAACTAGAATGTCGTGACTATACAAATCATTGAAATTTTGATCCAAGTAAGTCAAAATGTATACATAGAGGTCCTTTATGACTGGATTTAGTATAAATAAGCCAAAAATGATCAAATTTGACATTTTTCGATAGAAAAAACATTTTTTGAAAATTTTCGATTTTTCAACATGAGAGTCATGACTTTACAAATCATTGAAATTTTGATAAAAGTTAGTCAAAATGTATACATAGAGGTCCCTTATGACTGGACTAAGTATAAATAAGCCAAAAATGATCAAATTAGACATTTTTCGATAGAAAAAACATTTTTTGAAAATTTTCGATCTCTCAACATGAGAGTCATGACTATACAAATCATTGAAATTTTGTTCCAAGCAGGTCATCACGTAAACATAGAGGTCCTTTATGACTCGACCAAGTAGAAATAAGCCAAAAGTGATCAAATTTGACATTTTTCGATAGAAAAAACATTTTTTGAAAATTTTCGATTTTTCAACATGAGAGTCTTGACTATACAAATCATTGTAATTTTGATCCAAGTTAGTCAAAATGTATACATAGAGGTCCTTGATGACTGGACTAAGTATAAAAAAGCCAAAAATGATCAAATTTGAAATTTTTCGATAGAAAAAACATTTTTTGAAAATTTTCGATTTTTCAACATGAGAGTCATGACTATACAAATCATTGAAATTTTGATCCAAGTAAGTCAAAATGTATACATAGAGGTCCTTTATGACTGGATTTAGTATAAATAAGCCAAAAATGATCAAATTTGACATTTTTCGATAGAAAAAACATTTTTTGAAAATTTTCGATTTTTCAACTAGAATGTCATGACTATACAAATCATTGAAATTTTGATCCAAGTAAGTCAAAATGTATACATCGAGGTCGTTTATGACTGGACTAAGTATAAATAAGCCAAAAATGATCAAATTTGACATTTTTCGATAGAAAAAAACATTTTTTGGAAATTTTCGATTTTTCAACATGAGAGTCATGACTATACAAGTCATTGAAATTTTCATCCAAGTAAGTCAAAATGTATACATAGAGGTCCTTTATGACTGGACTAAGTATAAATAAGCCAAAAATGATCAAATTTGAAATTTTTCGATAGAAAAAACATTTTTTGAAAATTTTCGATTTTTCAACATGAGAGTCATGACTTTACAAATCATTGAAATTTTGATCCAAGTAAGTCAAAATGTATTCATAGAGGTCCTTTATGACTGGACTAAGTATAAAAAAGCCAAAAATGATTAAATTTGACATTTTTCGATAGGAAAAACATTTTTTGAATATTTTCGATTTTAAAACTAGAATGTCGTGACTATACAAATCATTGAAATTTTGATCCAAGTAAGTCAAAATGTATACATAGAGGTCCTTTTTGACTGGATTTAGTATAAATAAGCCAAAAATGATCAAATTTGACATTATTCGATAGAAAAAACATTTTTTGAAAATTTGCGATTTTTCAACATGAGAGTCATGACTATACAAATCATTGAAATTTTGATCCAAGTAAGACAAAATGTATACATAGAGGTCCTTTATGACTTGACTAAGTATAAATAAGCCAAAAATGATCAAATTTGACATTTTTCGATAGAAAAAACATTTTTTGAAAATTTTCAATTTTTCAACATGAGAGTCATTACTATACAAATCATTGAAATTTTGATCCAAGTAAGTCAAAATGTATACATATAGGTCCTTTATGACTGGACTAAGTATAAATAGGCCAAAAATGATCAATTTTTACATTTTTCGATAGAAAAAAACATTTTTTGAAAATTTCAGATTTTACAACTAGAATGTCATGACTATACAAAACATTGAAATTTTAATCCAAGTAAGTCAAAATGTATACATAGAGGTCTTTTATGACTGGACTAAGTATAAATAAGCTAAAAATGATCAAATTTGACATTTTTCGATAGAAAAAACATTTTTTGAAAATTTTCGATTTTTCAACATTAGAGTCATGACTATACAAATCATTGAAATTTTGATCCAAGTAAGTCAAAATGTATACAAAGAGGTCCTTTGTGACTGGACTAAGTAGAAAAAAAAAGCCAAAAATGATCAAATTTGACATTTTTCGATAGGAAAAACATTTTTTGAAAATTTTCGATTTTACAACTAGAATGTCGTGACTATACAAATCATTGAAATTTTGATCCAAGTAAGTCAAAATGTATACATAGAGGTCCTTTATGACTGGATTTAGTATAAATAAGCCAAAAATGATCAAATTTGACATTTTTCGATAGAAAAAACATTTTTTGAAAATTTTCGATTTTTCAACATAAGAGTCATGACTATACAAATCATTGAAATTTTGATAAAAGTAAGTCAAAATGTATACAAAGAGGTCCCTTATCACTGGACTAAGTATAAATAAGCCAAAAATGATCAAATTAGACATTTTTCGATAGAAAAAACATTTTTTGAAAATTTTCGATTTCTCAACATGAGAGTCATGACTATACAAATCATTGAAATTTTGTTCCAAGTAAGTCATCACGTAAACATAGAGGTCCTTTATGACTCGACCAAGTAGAAATAAGCCAAAAGTGATCAAATTTGACATTTTTCGATAGAAAAAACATTTTTTGGAAATTTTCGATTTTTCAACATGAGAGTCATGACTATACAAGTCATTGAAATTTTCATCCAAGTAAGTCAAAATGTATACATAGAGGTCCTTTATGACTGGACTAAGTATAAATAAGCAAAAAATGATCAAATTTGACATTATTCGATAGAAAAAACATTTTTTGAAAATTTTCGATTTTTTAACAAGAATGTCATGACTATACAAATCATTGAAATTTTGATCCAAGTAAGTCAAAATGTATACAAAGAGGTCCTTTATGACTGGACTAAGTAAAAATATGCCAAAAATGATCAAATTTGACATTTTTCGATAGAAAAACCTTTTTTTGAAAATTTCCGATTTTACAACTAGAATGTCATGACTTTACAAATCATTGAAATTTTGATCCAAGTAAGTCAAAAGTATACAAAGAGGTCCTTTATGACTGGACTAAGTATAAATAAGCCAAAAATGATCAAAATTGACATTTTTCTATAGAAAAAGCATTTTTTGAAAATTTGCGATTTTACAACTAGAATGTCGTGACTATACAAATCATTGAAATTTTGATCCAAGTAAGTCAAAATGTATACATAGAGGTCCTTTATGACTGGATTTAGTATAAATAAGCCAAAAATGATCAAATTTGACATTTTTCGATAGAAAAAACATTTTTTGAAAATTTTCGATTTTTCAACATGAGAGTCATGACTTTACAAATCATTGAATTTTGATAAAAGTTAGTCAAAATGTATACATAGAGGTCCCTTATGACTGGATTTAGTATAAATAAGCCAAAAATGATCAAATTAGACATTTTTCGATAGAAAAAACATTTTTTGAAAATTTTCGATTTCTCAACATGAGAGTCATGACTATACAAATCATTGAAATTTTGTTCCAAGCAGGTCATCACGTAAACATAGAGGTCCTTTATGACTCGACCAAGTAGAAATAAGCCAAAAGTGATCAAATTTGACATTTTTCGATAGAAAAAACATTTTTTGGAAATTTTCGATTTTTCAACATGAGAGTCATGACTATACAAGTCATTGAAATTTTCATCCAAGTAAGTCAAAATGTATACATAGAGGTCCTTTATGACTGGACTAAGTATAAATAAGCAAAAAATGATCAAATTTGACATTATTCGATAGAAAAAACATTTTTTGAAAATTTTCGATTTTTCAACATGAGAGTCATGACTATACAAATCATTGAAATTTTGATAAAAGTAAAACAAAATGTATACATAGAGGTCCTTTTTGACTGGACTAAGTATAAATAAGCCAAAAATGATCAAATTAGACATTTTTCGATAGAAAAAACATTTTTTGAAAATTTTCGATTTTTCAACATTAGAGTCATGACTATACAAATCATTGAAATTTTGATCCATGTAAGTCAAAATGTAAACATAGAGGTCCTTTATGACTGTACTAAGTATAAATAAGCCAAAAATGATCAAATTTGACATTTTTCGATAGAAAAAACATATTTTGAAAATTTCAGATTTTACAACTAGAATGTCATGACTATACAAATCATTGAAATTTTAATCCAAGTAAGTCAAAATGTATACATAGAGGTCTTTTATGACTGGACTAAGTATAAATAAGCTAAAAATGATCAAATTTGACATTTTTCGATAGAGAAAACATTTTTTGAAAATTTTCGATTTTTCAACATTAGAGTCATGACTATACAAATCATTGAAATTTTGATCCAAGTAAGTCAAAATGTATACATAGAGGTCCTTTGTGACTGGACTAAGTATAAAAAAAGCCAAAAATGATCAAATTTGACATTTTTCGATAGGAAAAACATTTTTTGAAAATTTTCGATTTTTTAACAAGAATGTCATGACTATACAAATCATTGAAATTTTGATCCAAGTAAGTCAAAATGTATACAAAGAGGTCCTTTATGACTGGACTAAGTAAAAATAAGCCAAAAATGATCAAATTTGACATTTTTCGATAGAAAAACCTTTTTTTGAAAATTTCCGATTTTACAACTAGAATGTCATGACTTTACAAATCATTGAAATTTTGATCCAAGTAAGTCAAAAGTATACATAGAGGTCCTTTATGACTGGACAAAGTATAAATAAGCCAAAAATGATCAAAATTGACATTTTTCTATAGAAAAAGCATTTTTTGAAAATTTGCGATTTTACAACTAGAATGTCGTGACTATACAAATCATTGAAATTTTGATCCAAGTAAGTCAAAATGTATACATAGAGGTCCTTTATGACTGGATTTAGTATAAATAAGCCAAAAATGATCAAATTTGACATTTTTCGATAGAAAAAACATTTTTTGAAAATTTTCGATTTTTCAACATGAGAGTCATGACTTTACAAATCATTGAAATTTTGATAAAAGTTAGTCAAAATGTATACATAGAGGTCCCTTATGACTGGACTAAGTATAAATAAGCCAAAAATGATCAAATTAGACATTTTTCGATAGAAAAAACATTTTTTGAAAATTTTCGATCTCTCAACATGAGAGTCATGACTATACAAATCATTGAAATTTTGTTCCAAGCAGGTCATCACGTAAACATAGAGGTCCTTTATGACTCGACCAAGTAGAAATAAGCCAAAAGTGATCAAATTTGACATTTTTCGATAGAAAAAACATTTTTTGAAAATTTTCGATTTTTCAACATGAGAGTCTTGACTATACAAATCATTGTAATTTTGATCCAAGTTAGTCAAAATGTATACATAGAGGTCCTTGATGACTGGACTAAGTATAAAAAAGCCAAAAATGATCAAATTTGAAATTTTTCGATAGAAAAAACATTTTTTGAAAATTTTCGATTTTTCAACATGAGAGTCATGACTATACAAATCATTGAAATTTTGATCCAAGTAAGTCAAAATGTATACATAGAGGTCCTTTATGACTGGATTTAGTATAAATAAGCCAAAAATGATCAAATTTGACATTTTTCGATAGAAAAAACATTTTTTGAAAATTTTCGATTTTTCAACTAGAATGTCATGACTATACAAATCATTGAAATTTTGATCCAAGTAAGTCAAAATGTATACATCGAGGTCGTTTATGACTGGACTAAGTATAAATAAGCCAAAAATGATCAAATTTGACATTTTTCGATAGAAAAAACATTTTTTGGAAATTTTCGATTTTTCAACATGAGAGTCATGACTATACAAGTCATTGAAATTTTCATCCAAGTAAGTCAAAATGTATACATAGAGGTCCTTTATGACTGGACTAAGTATAAATAAGCCAAAAATGATCAAATTTGAAATTTTTCGATAGAAAAAACATTTTTTGAAAATTTTCGATTTTTCAACATGAGAGTCATGACTTTACAAATCATTGAAATTTTGATCCAAGTAAGTCAAAATGTATTCATAGAGGTCCTTTATGACTGGACTAAGTATAAAAAAGCCAAAAATGATTAAATTTGACATTTTTCGATAGGAAAAACATTTTTTGAATATTTTCGATTTTAAAACTAGAATGTCGTGACTATACAAATCATTGAAATTTTGATCCAAGTAAGTCAAAATGTATACATAGAGGTCCTTTTTGACTGGATTTAGTATAAATAAGCCAAAAATGATCAAATTTGACATTATTCGATAGAAAAAACATTTTTTGAAAATTTGCGATTTTTCAACATGAGAGTCATGACTATACAAATCATTGAAATTTTGATCCAAGTAAGACAAAATGTATACATAGAGGTCCTTTATGAGACTTGACTAAGTATAAATAAGCCAAAAATGATCAAATTTGACATTTTTCGATAGAAAAAACATTTTTTGAAAATTTTCAATTTTTCAACATGAGAGTCATTACTATACAAATCATTGAAATTTTGATCCAAGTAAGTCAAAATGTATACATATAGGTCCTTTATGACTGGACTAAGTATAAATAGGCCAAAAATGATCAATTTTTACATTTTTCGATAGAAAAAACATTTTTTGAAAATTTCAGATTTTACAACTAGAATGTCATGACTATACAAAACATTGAAATTTTAATCCAAGTAAGTCAAAATGTATACATAGAGGTCTTTTATGACTGGACTAAGTATAAATAAGCTAAAAATGATCAAATTTGACATTTTTCGATAGAAAAAACATTTTTTGAAAATTTTCGATTTTTCAACATTAGAGTCATGACTATACAAATCATTGAAATTTTGATCCAAGTAAGTCAAAATGTATACAAAGAGGTCCTTTGTGACTGGACTAAGTAGAAAAAAAAAGCCAAAAATGATCAAATTTGACATTTTTCGATAGGAAAAACATTTTTTGAAAATTTTCGATTTTACAACTAGAATGTCGTGACTATACAAATCATTGAAATTTTGATCCAAGTAAGTCAAAATGTATACATAGAGGTCCTTTATGACTGGATTTAGTATAAATAAGCCAAAAATGATCAAATTTGACATTTTTCGATAGAAAAAACATTTTTTGAAAATTTTCGATTTTTCAACATAAGAGTCATGACTATACAAATCATTGAAATTTTGATAAAAGTAAGTCAAAATGTATACAAAGAGGTCCCTTATCACTGGACTAAGTATAAATAAGCCAAAAATGATCAAATTAGACATTTTTCGATAGAAAAAACATTTTTTGAAAATTTTCGATTTCTCAACATGAGAGTCATGACTATACAAATCATTGAAATTTTGTTCCAAGTAAGTCATCACGTAAACATAGAGGTCCTTTATGACTCGACCAAGTAGAAATAAGCCAAAAGTGATCAAATTTGACATTTTTCGATAGAAAAAACATTTTTTGGAAATTTTCGATTTTTCAACATGAGAGTCATGACTATACAAGTCATTGAAATTTTCATCCAAGTAAGTCAAAATGTATACATAGAGGTCCTTTATGACTGGACTAAGTATAAATAAGCAAAAAATGATCAAATTTGACATTATTCGATAGAAAAAACATTTTTTGAAAATTTTCGATTTTTTAACAAGAATGTCATGACTATACAAATCATTGAAATTTTGATCCAAGTAAGTCAAAATGTATACAAAGAGGTCCTTTATGACTGGACTAAGTAAAAATATGCCAAAAATGATCAAATTTGACATTTTTCGATAGAAAAACCTTTTTTTGAAAATTTCCGATTTTACAACTAGAATGTCATGACTTTACAAATCATTGAAATTTTGATCCAAGTAAGTCAAAAGTATACAAAGAGGTCCTTTATGACTGGACTAAGTATAAATAAGCCAAAAATGATCAAAATTGACATTTTTCTATAGAAAAAGCATTTTTTGAAAATTTGCGATTTTACAACTAGAATGTCGTGACTATACAAATCATTGAAATTTTGATCCAAGTAAGTCAAAATGTATACATAGAGGTCCTTTATGACTGGATTTAGTATAAATAAGCCAAAAATGATCAAATTTGACATTTTTCGATAGAAAAAACATTTTTTGAAAATTTTCGATTTTTCAACATGAGAGTCATGACTTTACAAATCATTGAATTTTGATAAAAGTTAGTCAAAATGTATACATAGAGGTCCCTTATGACTGGATTTAGTATAAATAAGCCAAAAATGATCAAATTAGACATTTTTCGATAGAAAAAACATTTTTTGAAAATTTTCGATTTCTCAACATGAGAGTCATGACTATACAAATCATTGAAATTTTGTTCCAAGCAGGTCATCACGTAAACATAGAGGTCCTTTATGACTCGACCAAGTAGAAATAAGCCAAAAGTGATCAAATTTGACATTTTTCGATAGAAAAAACATTTTTTGAAAATTTTCGATTTTTCAACATGAGAGTCTTGACTATACAAATCATTGTAATTTTGATCCAAGTAAGTCAAAATGTATACATAGAGGTCTTTTATGACTGGACTAAGTATAAATAAGCTAAAAATGATCAAATTTGACATTTTTCGATAGAAAAAACATTTTTTGAAAATTTTCGATTTTTCAACATTAGAGTCATGACTATACAAATCATTGAAATTTTGATCCAAGTAAGTCAAAATGTATACAAAGAGGCCCTTTGTGACTGGACTAAGTATAAAAAAAGCCAAAAATGATCAAATTAGACATTTTTCGATAGAAAAAACATTTTTTGAAAATTTTCGATTTCTCAACATGAGAGTCATGACTATACAAATCATTGAAATTTTGTTCCAAGTAAGTCATCACGTAAACATAGAGGTCCTTTATGACTCGACCAAGTAGAAATAAGCCAAAAGTGATCAAATTTGACATTTTTCGATAGAAAAAAAATTTTTTGGAAATTTTCGATATTTCAACATGAGAGTCATGACTATACAAGTCATTGAAATTTTCATCCAAGTAAGTCAAAATGTATACATAGAGGTCCTTTATGACTGGACTAAGTATAAATAAGCAAAAAATGATCAAATTTGACATTATTCGATAGAAAAAACATTTTTTGAAAATTTTCGATTTTTCAACATGAGAGTCATGACTATACAAATCATTGAAATTTTGATAAAAGTAAGTCAAAATGTATACATAGAGGTCCTTTTTGACTGGACTAAGTATAAATAAGCCAAAAATGATCAAATTTGACATTTTTCGATAAAAAAAACATTTTTTGAAAATTTTCGATTTTTCAACATGAGAGTCATGACTATACAAATCATTGAAATTTTGATCCAAGTAACTCAAAATGTATACATAGAGGTCCTTTATGACTGGACTAAGTATAAATAAGCCAAAAATGATCAAATTTAACATTTTTCGATAGAAAAAACATTTTTTGAAAATTTTCGATTTTACAACTAGAATGTCATGACTATACAAATCATTGAAATTTTGATCCATGTAAGTCAAAATGTAAACATAGAGGTCCTTTATGACTGTACTAAGTATAAATAAGCCAAAAATGATCAAATTTGACATTTTTCGATAGAAAAAGCATTTTTTGAAAATTTCAGATTTTACAACTAGAATGTCATGACTATACAAATCATTGAAATTTTAATCCAAGTAAGTCAAAATGTATACAAAGAGGTCTTTTATGACTGGACTAAGTATAAATAAGCTAAAAATGATCAAATTTGACATTATTCGATAGAAAAAATATTTTTTGAAAATTTACGATTTTTCAACATTAGAGTCATGACTATACAAATCATTGAAATTTTGATCCAAGTAAGTCAAAATGTATACATAGAGGTCCTTTGTGACTGGACCAAGTATAAAAAAAGCCAAAAATGATCAAATTTGACATTTTTCGATAGGAAAAACATTTTTTGAAAATTTTCGATTTTTTAACAAGAATGTCATGACTATACAAATCATTGAAATTTTGATCCAAGTAAGTCAAAATGTATACAAAGAGGTCCTTTATGACTGGACTAAGTAAAAATAAGCCAAAAATAATCAAATTTGACATTTTTCGATAGAAAAAACCTTTTTTTGAAAATTTCCGATTTTACAACTAGAATGTCATGACTTTACAAATCATTGAAATTTTGATCCAAGTAAGTCATAAGTATACATAGAGGTCCTTTATGACTGGACTAAGTATAAATAAGCCAAAAATGATCAAAATTGACATTTTTCTATAGAAAAAACATTTTTTGAAAATTTTCGATTTTTCAACATGAGAGTCATGACTTTACAAATCATTGAAATTTTGATAAAAGTAAGTCAAAATGTATACATAGAGGTCCCTTATGACTGGACTAAGTATAAATAAGCCAAAAATGATCAAATTAGACATTTTTCGATAGAAAAAACATTTTTTGAAAATTTTCGATTTCTCAACATGAGAGTCATGACTATACAAATCATTGAAATTTTGTTCCAAGCAGGTCATCACGTAAACATAGAGGTCCTTTATGACTCGACCAAGTAGAAATAAGCCAAAAGTGATCAAATTTGACATTTTTCGATAGAAAAAACATTTTTTGAAAATTTTCGATTTTTCAACATGAGAGTCTTGACTATACAAATCATTGTAAGTTTGATCCAAGTAAGTCAAAATGTATACATAGAGGTCCTTAATGACAGAACTAAGTATAAATAAGCCAAAAATGATCAAATTTGACATTTTCCGACAGAAAATAATTTTTTGAAAATTTTTGATTTTTCGACATGAGAGTCATGACTATACAAATCATTGAAATTTTGATCCAAGTTAGTCAAAATGTATACATAGAGGTCCTTTATGACTGGACTAAGTATAAATAAGCCAAAAATGATCAAATTTGAAATTTTTAGATAGAAAAAACTTTTTTGAAAATTTTCGATTTTTCAACATGAGAGTCATGACTTTACAAATCACTGAAATTTTGATCCAAGTAAGTCAAAATGTATACATAGAGGTCCTTTATGACTGGACTAAGTATAAATAAGCCGAAAATGATTAAATTTGACATTTTTCGATAGGAAAAACATTTTTTGAAAATTTTCGATTTTACAACTAGAATGTCGTGACTATACAAATCATTGAAATTTTGATCCAAGTAAGTCAAAATGTATACATAGAGGTCCTTTATGACTGGATTTAGTATAAATAAGCCAAAAATGATCAAATTTGACATTATTCGATACAAAAAACATTTTTTGAAAATTTGCGATTTTTCAACATGAGAGTCATGACTATACAAAACATTGAAATTTTGATCCAAGTAAGACAAAATGTATACATAGAGGTCCTTTATGACTTGACTAAGTATAAATAATCCAAAAATGATCAAATTAGACATTTTTCGATAGAAAAAACATTTTTTGAAAATTTTCGATTTCTCAACATGAGAGTCATGACTATACAAATCATTGAAATTTTGTTCCAAGTAGGTCATCACGTAAACATAGAGGTCCTTTATGACTCGACCAAGTAGAAATAAGCCAAAAGTGATCAAATTTGACATTTTTCGATAGAAAAAACATTTTTTGAAAATTTTCGATTTTTCAACATGAGAGTCTTGACTATACAAATCATTGTAATTTTGATCCAAGTAAGTCAAAATGTATACATAGAGGTCTTTAATGACAGAACTAAGTATAAAAAAGCCAAAAATGATCAAATTTGACATTTTTCGACAGAAAATAATTTTTTGAAAATTTTTGATTTTTCGACATGAGAGTCATGACTATACAAATCATTGAAATTTTGATCCAAGTTAGTCAAAATGTATACATAGAGGTCCTTGATGACTGGACTAAGTATAAATAAGCCAAAAATGATCAAATTTGAAATTTTTCGATAGAAAAAACATTTTTTGAAAATTTTCGATTTTTCAACATGAGAGTCATGACTATACAAATCATTGAAATTTTGATCGAAGTAAGTCAAAATGTATACATAGAGGTCCTTAATGACTGGACTAAGTATAAATAAGCCAAAAATGATCAAATTTGACATTTTTCGATAGAAAAAAAATTTTTTGAAAATTTTCGATTTTTCAACTAGAATGTCATGACTATACAAATCATTGAAATTTTGATCCAAGTAAGTCAAAATGTATACATCGAGGTCGTTTATGACTGGACTAAGTATAAATAAGCCAAAAATGATTAAATTTGACATTTTTCGATAGGAAAAACATTTTTTGAAAATTTTCGATTTTACAACTAGAATGTCGTGACTATACAAATCATTGAAATTTTGATCCAAGTAAGTCAAAATGTATACATAGAGGTCCTTTATGACTGGATTTAGTATAAATAAGCCAAAAATGATCAAATTTGACATTATTCGATAGAAAAAACATTTTTTGAAAATTTGCGATTTTTCAACATGAGAGTCATGACTATACAAAACATTGAAATTTTGATCCAAGTAAGACAAAATGTATACATAGAGGTCCTTTATGACTTGACTAAGTATAAATAAGCCAAAAATGATCAAATTTGACATTTTTCGATAGAAAAAACATTTTTTGAAAATATTCAATTTTTCAACATGAGAGTCATTACTATACAAATCATTGAAATTTTGATCCAAGTAAGTCAAAATGTATACATAGAGGTCCTTTATGACTGGACTAAGTATAAATAAGCCAAAAATGATCAATTTTTACATTTTTCGATAGAAAAAACATTTTTTGAAAATTTTCGATTTTTCAACATTAGAGTCATGACTATACAAATCATTGAAATTTTGATCCAAGTAAGTCAAAATGTATACATCGAGGTCGTTTATGACTGGACTAAGTATAAATAAGCCAAAAATGATCAAATTTGACATTTTTCGATAGAAAAAACATTTTTTGGAAATTTTCGATTTTTCAACATGAGAGTCATGACTATACAAGTCATTGAAATTTTCATCCATGAAGTCAAAATGTATACATAGAGGTCCTTTATGACTGGACTAAGTATAAATAAGCCAAAAATGATCAAATTTGAAATTTTTAGATAGAAAAAACTTTTTTGAAAATTTTCGATTTTTCAACATGAGAGTCATGACTTTACAAATCACTGAAATTTTGATCCAAGTAAGTCAAAATGTATACATAGAGGTCCTTTATGACTGGACTAAGTATAAATAAGCCAAAAATGATTAAATTTGACATTTTTCGATAGGAAAAACATTTTTTGAAAATTTTCGATTTTACAACTAGAATGTCGTGACTATACAAATCATTGAAATTTTGATCCAAGTAAGTCAAAATGTATACATAGGGGTCCTTTATGACTGGATTTAGTATAAATAAGCCAAAAATGATCAAATTTGACATTATTCGATACAAAAAACATTTTTTGAAAATTTGCGATTTTTCAACATGAGAGTCATGACTATACAAAACATTGAAATTTTGATCCAAGTAAGACAAAATGTATACATAGAGGTCCTTTATGACTTGACTAAGTATAAATAATCCAAAAATGATCAAATTAGACATTTTTCGATAGAAAAAACATTTTTTGAAAATTTTCGATTTCTCAACATGAGAGTCATGACTATACAAATCATTGAAATTTTGTTCCAAGTAGGTCATCACGTAAACATAGAGGTCTTTTATGACTCGACCAAGTAGAAATAAGCCAAAAGTGATCAAATTTGACATTTTTCGATAGAAAAAACATTTTTTGAAAATTTTCGATTTTTCAACATGAGAGTCTTGACTATACAAATCATTGTAATTTTGATCCAAGTAAGTCAAAATGTATACATAGAGGTCTTTAATGACAGAACTAAGTATAAATAAGCCAAAAATGATCAAATTTGACATTTTTCGACAGAAAATAATTTTTTGAAAATTTTTGATTTTTCGACATGAGAGTCATGACTATACAAATCATTGAAATTTTGATCCAAGTTAGTCAAAATGTATACATAGAGGTCCTTGATGACTGGACTAAGTATAAATAAGCCAAAAATGATCAAATTTGAAATTTTTCGATAGAAAAAACATTTTTTGAAAATTTCAGATTTTACAACTAGAATGTCATGACTATACAAATCATTGAAATTTTAGTCCAAGTAAGTCAAAATGTATACATAGAGGTCTTTTATGACTGGACTAAGTATAAATAAGCTAAAAATGATCAAATTTGACATTTTTCGATAGAAAAAACATTTTTTGAAAATTTTCGATTTTTCAACATTAGAGTCATGACTATACAAATCATTGAAATTTTGATCCAAGTAAGTCAAAATGTATACATCGAGGTCGTTTATGACTGGACTAAGTATAAATAAGCCAAAAATGATCAAATTTGACATTTTTCGATAGAAAAAACATTTTTTGGAAATTTTCGATTTTTCAACATGAGAGTCATGACTATACAAGTCATTGAAATTTTCATCCAAGTAAGTCAAAATGTATACATAGAGGTCCTTTATGACTGGACTAAGTATAAATAAGCCAAAAATGATCAAATTTGAAATTTTTAGATAGAAAAAACTTTTTTGAAAATTTTCGATTTTTCAACATGAGAGTCATGACTTTACAAATCACTGAAATTTTGATCCAAGAAAGTCAAAATGTATACATAGAGGTCCTTTATGACTGGACTAAGTATAAATAAGCCAAAAATGATTAAATTTGACATTTTTCGATAGGAAAAACATTTTTTGAAAATTTTCGATTTTACAACTAGAATGTCGTGACTATACAAATCATTGAAATTTTGATCCAAGTAAGTCAAAATGTATACATAGAGGTCCTTTATGACTGGATTTAGTATAAATAAGCCAAAAATGATCAAATTTGACATTATTCGATACAAAAAACATTTTTTGAAAATTTGCGATTTTTCAACATGAGAGTCATGACTATACAAAACATTGAAATTTTGATCCAAGTAAGACAAAATGTATACATAGAGGTCCTTTATGACTTGACTAAGTATAAATAATCCAAAAATGATCAAATTAGACATTTTTCGATAGAAAAAACATTTTTTGAAAATTTTCGTTTTCTCAACATGAGAGTCATGACTATACAAATCATTGAAATTTTGTTCCAAGTAGGTCATCACGTAAACATAGAGGTCCTTTATGACTCGACCAAGTAGAAATAAGCCAAAAGTGATCAAATTTGACATTTTTCGATAGAAAAAACATTTTTTGAAAATTTTCGATTTTTCAACATGAGAGTCTTGACTATACAAATCATTGTAATTTTGATCCAAGTAAGTCAAAATGTATAAATAGAGGTCTTTAATGACAGAACTAAGTATCAATAAACCAAAAATGATCAAATTTGACATTTTTCGACAGAAAATAATTTTTTGAAAATTTTTGATTTTTCGACATGAGAGTCATGACTATACAAATCATTGAAATTTTGATCCAAGTTAGTCAAAATGTATACATAGAGGTCCTTGATGACTGGACTAAGTATAAATAAGCCAAAAATGATCAAATTTGAAATTTTTCGATAGAAAAAACATTTTTTGAAAATTTTCGATTTTTCAACATGAGAGTCATGACTATACAAATCATTGAAATTTTGATCGAAGTAAGTCAAAATGTATACATAGAGGTCCTTAATGACTGGACTAAGTATAAATAAGCCAAAAATGATCAAATTTGACATTTTTCGATAGAAAAAAAATTTTTTGAAAATTTTCGATTTTTCAACTAGAATGTCATGACTATACAAATCATTGAAATTTTGATCCAAGTAAGTCAAAATGTATACATCGAGGTCGTTTATGACTGGACTAAGTATAAATAAGCCAAAAATGATCAAATTTGACATTTTTCGATAGAAAAAACATTTTTTGGAAATTTTCGATTTTTCAACATGAGAGTCATGACTATACAAGTCATTGAAATTTTCATCCAAGTAAGTCAAAATGTATACATAGAGGTCCTTTATGACTGGACTAAGTATAAATAAGCCAAAAATGATTAAATTTGACATTTTTCGATAGGAAAAACATTTTTTGAAAATTTTCAATTTTTCAACATGAGAGTCATTACTATACAAATCATTGAAATTTTGATCCAAGTAAGTCAAAATGTATACATAGAGGTCCTTTATGACTGGCCTAAGTATAAATAAGCCAAAAATGATCAATTTTTACATTTTTCGATAGAAAAAACATTTTTTGAAAATTTCAGATTTTACAACTAGAATGTCATGACTATACAAATCATTGAAATTTTAATCCTAGTAAGTCAAAATATATACATAGAGGTCTTTTATGACTGGACTAAGTATAAATAAGCTAAAAATGATCAAATATGACATTTTTCGATAGAAAAAACATTTTTTGAAAATTTTCGATTTTTCAACATTAGAGTCATGACTATACAAATCATTGAAATTTTGATCCAAGTAAGTCAAAATGTATACATAGAGGTCCTTTGTGACTGGACTAAGTATAAAAAAAGCCAAAAATGATCAAATTTGAAATTTTTCGATAGGAAAAACATTTTTTGAAAATTTTCGATTTTTTAACAAGAATGTCATGACTATACAAATCATTGAAATTTTGATCCAAGTAAGTCAAAAGTATACATAGAGGTCCTTTATGACTGGACTAAGTATAAATAAGCCAAAAATGATCAAAATTGACATTTTTCTATAGAAAAAACATTTTTTGAAAATTTTCGATTTTACAACTAGAATGTCGTGACTATACAAATCATTGAAATTTTGATCCAAGTAAGTCAAAATGTATACATAGAGGTCCTTTATGACTGGATTTAGTATAAATAAGCCAAAAATGATCAAATTTGACATTTTTCGATAGAAAAAACATTTTTTGAAAATTTTCGATTTTTCAACATGAGAGTCATGACTATACAAATCATTGAAATTTTGATAAAAGTAAGTCAAAATGTATACATAGAGGTCCCTTATGACTGGACTAAGTATAAATAAGCCAAAAATGATCAAATTAGACATTTTTCGATAGAAAAAACATTTTTTGAAAATTTTCGATTTCTCAACATGAGAGTCATGACTATACAAATCATTGACATTTTGTTCCAAGTAGGTCATCACGTAAACATAGAGGTCCTTTATGACTCGACCAAGTAGAAAAGCCAAAAGTGATCGAATTTGACATTTTTCGATAGAAAATACATTTTTTGAAAATTTTCGATTTTTCAACATGAGAGTCTTGACTATACAAATCATTGTAACTTTGATCCAAGTAAGTAAAAATGTATACATAGAGGTCCTTAATGACAGAAATAAGTATAAATAAGCCAAAAATGATCAAATTTGACATTTTTCGACAGAAAATAATTTTTTGAAAATTTTTGATTTTTCGACATGAGAGTCATGACTATACAAATCATTGAAATTTTGATCCAAGTTAGTCAAAATGTATACATAGAGGTCCTTGATGACTGGACTAAGTATAAATAAGCCAAAAATGATCAAATTTGAAATTTTTCGATAGAAAAAACATTTTTTGAAAATTTTCGATTTTTCAACATGAGAGTCATGACTATACAAATCATTGAAATTTTGATCCAAGTAAGTCAAAATGTATACATAGAGGTCCTTAATGACTGGACTAAGTATAAATAAGCCAAAAATGATCAAATTTGACATTTTTCGATAGAAAAAACATTTTTTGAAAATTTTCGATTTTTCAACTAGAATGTCATGACTATACAAATCATTGAAATTTTGATCCAAGTTAGTCAAAATGTATACATCGAGGTCTTTTATGACTGGACTAAGTATAAATAAGCCAAAAATGATCAAATTTGACATTTTTCGATAGAAAAAACATTTTTTGGAAATTTTCGATTTTTCAACATGAGAGTCATGACTATACAAATCATTGACATTTTGTTCCAAGTAGGTCATCACGTAAACATAGAGGTCCTTTATGACTCGACCAAGTAGAAAAGCCAAAAGTGATCGAATTTGACATTTTTCGATAGAAAATACATTTTTTGAAAATTTTCGATTTTTCAACATGAGAGTCATGACTTTACAAATCATTGAAATTTTGATCCAAGTAAGTCAAAAGTATACATAGAGGTCCTTTATGACTGGACTAAGTATAAATAAGCCAAAAATGATCAAAATTGACATTTTTCTATAGAAAAAACATTTTTTGAAAATTTTCGATTTTACAACTAGAATGTCGATACTATACAAATCATTGAAATTTTGATCCAAGTAAGTCAAAATGTATACATAGAGGTCCTTTATGATTGGATTTAGTATAAATAAGCCAAAAATGATCAAATTTGACATTTTTCGATAGAAAAAACATTTTTTGCAAATTTTCGATTTTTCAACATGAGAGTCATGACTATACAAATCATTGAAATTTTGATAAAAGTAAGTCAAAATGTATACATAGAGGTCCTTAATGACAGAACTAAGTATAAATAAGCCAAAAATGATCAAATTTGACATTTTTCGACAGAAAATAATTTTTTGAAAATTTTTGATTTTTCGACATGAGAGTCATGACTATACAAATCATTGAAATTTTGATCCAAGTAAGTCAAAATGTATACATAGAGGTCCTTTATGACTGGACTAAGTATAAATAAGCCAAAAATGATCAAATTTGACATTTTTCGATAGAAAAAACATTTTTTGAAAATTTTCGATTTTTCAACTAGAATGTCATGACTATACAAATCATTGAAATTTTGATCCAAGTAAGTCAAAATGTATACATCGAGGTCGTTTATGACTGGACTAAGTATAAATAAGCCAAAAATGATCAAATTTGTCATTTTTCGATATAAAAAACATTTTTTGGAAATTTTCGATTTTTCAACATGAGAGTCATGACTATACAAGTCATTGAAATTTTCATCCAATTAAGTCAAAATGTATACATAGAGGTCCTTTATGACTGGACTAAGTATAAATAAGCCAAAAATGATCAAATTTGAAATTTTTCGATAGAAAAAACATTTTTTGAAAATTTTCGATTTTTCAACATGAGAGTCATGACTTTACAAATCATTGAAATTTTGATCCAAGTAAGTCAAAATGTATACATAGAGGTCCTTTATGACTGGACTCAGTATAAATAAGCCAAAAATGATTAAATTTGACATTTTTCGATAGGAAAAACATTTTTTGAAAATTTTCGATTTTACAACTAGAATGTCGTGACTATACAAATCATTGAAATTTTGATCCAAGTAAGTCAAAATGTATACAAGGAGGTCCTTTATGACTGGATTTAGTATAAATAAGCCAAAAATGATCAAATTTGACATTATTCGATAGAAAAAACATTTTTTGAAAATTTGCGATTTTTCAACATGAGAGTCATGACTATACAAATCATTCAAATTTTGATCCAAGTAAGACAAAATGTATACATAGAGGTCCTTTATGACTGGACTAAGTATAAATAAGCCAAAAATGATTAAATTTGACATTTTTCGATAGGAAAAACATTTTTTGAAAATTTTCGATTTTACAACTAGAATGTCGTGACTATACAAATCATTGAAATTTTGATCCAAGTAAGTCAAAATGTATACATAGAGGTCCTTTATGACTGGATTTAGTATAAATAAGCCAAAAATGATCAAATTTGACATTATTCGATAGAAAAAACATTTTTTGAAAATTTGCGATTTTTCAACATGAGAGTCATGACTATACAAATCATTGAAATTTTGATCCAAGTAAGACAAAATGTATACATAGAGGTCCTTTATGACTTGACTAAGTATAAATAAGCCAAAAATGATCAAATTTGACATTTTTCGATAGAAAAAACATTTTTTGAAAATTTTCAATTTTTCAACATGAGAGTCATTACTATACAAATCATTGAAATTTTGATCCAAGTAAGTCAAAATGTATACATAGAGGTCCTTTATGACTGGACTAAGTAAAAATAAGCCAAAAATGATCAATTTTTACATTTTTCGATAAAAAAAACATTTTTTGAAAATTTCAGATTTTACAACTAGAATGTCATGACTATACAAATCATTGAAATTTTAATCAAAGAAAGTCAAAATGTATACATAGAGGTCTTTTATGACTGGACTAAGTATAAATAAGCTAAAAATGATCAAATTTGACATTTTTCGATAGAAAAAACATTTTTTGAAAATTTTCGATTTTTCAACATTAGAGTCATGACTATACAAATCATTGAAATTTTGATCCAAGTAAGTCAAAATGTATACATAGAGGTCCTTTGTGACTGGACTAAGCA
This sequence comes from Chrysoperla carnea, assembly GCF_905475395.1. Lineage (NCBI taxonomy): Eukaryota > Metazoa > Arthropoda > Insecta > Neuroptera > Chrysopidae > Chrysoperla > Chrysoperla carnea. The sequence continues at coordinate 103,529 of NW_025408269.1, forward strand.
TAAAAAAAGCTAAAAATGATCAAATTTGACATTTTTCGATAGGAAAAACATTTTTTGAAAATTTTCGATTTTTTAACAAGAATGTCATGACTATACAAATCATTGAAATTTTGATTCAAGTAAGTCAAAAGTATACATAGAGGTCCTTTATGACTGGACTAAGTATAAATAAGCCAAAAATGATCAAAATTGACATTTTTCTATAGAAAAAACATTTTTTGAAAATTTTCGATTTTACAACTAGAATGTCGATACTATACAAATCATTGAAATTTTGATCCAAGTAAGTCAAAATGTATACATAGAGGTCCTTTATGACTGGATTTAGTATAAATAAGCCAAAAATGATCAAATTTGACATTTTTCGATAGAAAAAACATTTTTTGCAAATTTTCGATTTTTCAACATGAGAGTCATGACTATACAAATCATTGAAATTTTGATAAAAGTAAGTCAAAATGTATACATAGAGGTCCCTTATGACTGTACTAAGTATAAACAAGCCAAAAATGATCAAATTAGACATTTTTCGATAGAAAAAACATTTTTTGAAAATTTTCGATTTCTCAACATGAGAGTCATGACTATACAAATCATTGAAATTTTGTTCCAAGTAGGTCATCACGTAAACATAGAGGTCCTTTATGACTCGACCAAGTAGAAATAAGCCAAAAGTGATCAAATTTGACATTTTTCGATAGAAAAAACATTTTTTGAAAATTTTCGATTTTTCAACATGAGAGTCTTGACTATACAAATCATTGTAATTTTAATCCAAGTAAGTCAAAATGTATACATAGAGGTCCTTAATGTCAGAACTAAGTATAAATAAGCCAAAAATGATCAAATTTGACATTTTTCGACAGAAAATAATTTTTTGAAAATTTTTGATTTTTCGACATGAGAGTCATGACTATACAAATCATTGATATTTTGATCCAAGTAAGTCAAAATGTATACATAGAGGTCCTTTATGACTGGACTAAGTATAAATAAGCCAAAAATGATCAAATTTGACATTTTTCGATAGAAAAAACATTTTTTGAAAATTTTCGATTTTTCAACTAGAATGTCATGACTATACAAATCATTGAAATTTTGATCCAAGTAAGTCAAAATGTATACATCGAGGTCGTTTATGACTGGACTAAGTATAAATAAGCCAAAAATGATCAAATTTGTCATTTTTCGATATAAAAAACATTTTTTGGAAATTTTCGATTTTTCAACATGAGAGTCATGACTATACAAGTCATTGAAATTTTCATCCAAGTAAGTCAAAATGTATACATAGAGGTCCTTTATGACTGGACTAAGTATAAATAAGCCAAAAATGATCAAATTTGAAATTTTTCGATAGAAAAAACATTTTTTGAAAATTTTCGATTTTTCAACATGAGAGTCATGACTTTACAAATCATTGAAATTTTGATCCAAGTAAGTCAAAATTTATACATAGAGGTCCTTTATGACTGGACTCAGTATAAATAAGCCAAAAATGATTAAATTTGACATTTTTCGATAGGAAAAACATTTTTTGAAAATTTTCGATTTTACAACTAGAATGTCGTGACTATACAAATCATTGAAATTTTGATCCAAGTAAGTCAAAATGTATACATAGAGGTCCTTTATGACTGGATTTAGTATAAATAAGCCAAAAATGATCAAATTTGACATTATTCGATAGAAAAAACATTTTTTGAAAATTTGCGATTTTTCAACATGAGAGTCATGACTATACAAATCATTCAAATTTTGATCCAAGTAAGACAAAATGTATACATAGAGGTACTTTATGACTTGACAAAGTATAAATAAGCCAAAAATGATCAAATTTGACATTTTTCGATAGAAAAAACATTTTTTGAAAATTTTCAATTTTTCAACATGAGAGTCATTACTATACAAATCATTGAAATTTTGATCCAAGTAAGTCAAAATGTATACATAGAGGTCCTTTATGACTGGACTAAGTATAAATAAGCCAAAAATGATCAATTTTTACATTTTTCGATAGAAAAAATATTTTTTGAAAATTTTCGATTTTTCAATATGGGAGTCATGACTATACAAATCATTGAAATTTTGATCCAAGTAAGTCAAAATGTATACATAGAGGTATTTTATGACTGGACTAAGTATAAATAAGCCAAAAATGATCAAATTTGAAATTTTTCGATAGAAAAAACATTTTTTGAAAATTTTCGATTTTTCAACATGAGAGTCATGACTATACAAATCATTGAAATTTTGATCCAAGTAAGTCAAAATGTATACATAGAGGTCCTTTATGACTGGACTAAGTATAAATAGGCGAAAAATGATCAAAATTGACATTTTTCGATAGAAAAAACATTTTTTGAAAATTTTCGATTTTACAACTAGAATGTCGTGACTATACAAATCATTGAAATTTTGATCCAAGTAAGTCAAAATGTATACATAGAGGTCCTTAATGACTGGATTACGTAGAAATAAGCCAAAAATGATCAAAATTGACATTTTTCTATAGAAAAAACATTTTTTGAAAATTTTCGTTTTTACAACTAGAATGTCGTGACTATACAAATCATTGAAATTTTGATCCAAGTAAGTCAAAATGTATACATAGAGGTCCTTTATGACTGGATTTAGTATAAATAAGCCAAAAATGATCAAATTTGACATTATTCGATAGAAAAAACATTTTTTGAAAATTTTCGATTTTACAACTAGAATGTCGTGACTATACAAATCATTGAAATTTTGATCCAAATAAGTCAAAATGTATACATAGAGGTCCTTTATGACTGGATTTAGTATAAATAAGCCAAAAATGATCAAATTTGACATTATTCGATAGAAAAAACATTTTTTGCAAATTTTCGATTTTTCAACATGAGAGTCATTACTATACAAATCATTGAAATTTTGGTCCAAGTAAGTCAAAATTTATACATAGAGGACATTTATGTCTGGACTAAGTATAAATAAGTCAAAAATGATCAATTTTTACATTTTTCGAGAGAAAAAACATTTTTTGAAAATTTTCGATTTTTCAATATGAGAGTTATGACTATACAAATCATTGAAATTTTGATCAAAGTAAGTCAAAATGTATACATAGAGGTCCTTTATGACTGGACTTAGTATAAATAAGCCAAAAATAATCAAATTTGACATTTTTCGATTTAAAAAACATTTTTTGAAAATTTTCGATTTTTCAACATGAGAGTCATGACTATACAAATCATTGGAATTTTGATCCAAGTAAGTCAAAATGTATTCATAGAGGTCCTTTATGACTGGACTAAGTAGAAATAAGCCGAAAATGATCAAATTTGACATTTTTCCATAGAAAAAACATTATTTGAAAATTTCCGATTTTCAACATGAGAGTCATGACTATACAAATTATTGAAATTTTGATCCAAGTAAGTCAAAATGTATACATAGAGGTCCTTTATCACTGGACTTAGTATAAATAAGCCAAAAATGATCAAATTTGACATTTTTCGATAGAAAAAACATTTTTTGTAAATTTTCGATTTTTCAACATGAGAGTCATGACTATACAAATCATTGAAATTTTGATCCAAGTAAGTCAAAATGTATACATAGAGAACCTTTATGACTGGACTAAGTATAAATAAGCCAAAAATGATCAAATTTGACATTTTTCGATAGAAAAAACATTTTTTGAAAATTTCGATTTTTCAACATGAGAGTCATGACTATACAAATCATTGAAATTTTGATCCAAGTTAGTCAAAATGTATACATAGAGGTCCTTGATGACTGGACTAAGTATAAATAAGCCAAAAATGATCAAATTTGAAATTTTTCGATAGAAAAAACATTTTTTGAAAATTTTCGATTTTTCAACATGAGAGTCATGACTTTACAAATCATTGAAATTTTGACCCAAGTAAGTCAAAATGTATACATAGAGGTCCTTTATGACTGGACTAAGTATAAATAAGCCAAAAATGCTCAAATTTGACATTTTTCGATAGAAAAAACATTTTTTTAAAATTTTCGATTTTTCAAGTAGAATGTCATGACTATACAAATCATTGAAATTTTGATCCAAGTAAGTCAAAATGTATACATCGAGGTCGTTTATGACTGGACTAAGTATAAATAAGCCAAAAATGATCAAATTTGACATTTTTCGATAGAAAAAACATTTTTTGGAAATTTTCGATTTTTCAACATGAGAGTCATGACTATACAAGTCATTGAAATTTTCATCCAAGTAAGTCAAAATGTATACATAGAGGTCCTTTATGACTGGACTAAGTATAAATAAGCCAAAAATGATCAAATTTGAAATTTTTCGATAGAAAAAACATTTTTTGAAAATTTTCGATTTTTCAACATGAGAGTCATGACTTTACAAATCATTGAAATTTTGATCCAAGTAAGTCAAGATGTATACATAGAGGTCCTTTATGACTGGACTAAGTATAAATAAGCCAAAAATGATCAAATTTGACATTTTTCGATAGGAAAAACATTTTTTGAAAATTTTCGATTTTACAACTAGAATGTCGTGACTATACAAATCATTGAAATTTTGATCCAAGTAAGTCAAAATGTATACATAGAGGTCCTTTATGACTGGATTTAGTATAAATAAGCCAAAAATGATCAAATTTGACATTATTCGATAGAAAAAAACATTTTTTGAAAATTTGCGATTTTTCAACGTGAGAGTCATGACTATACAAATCATTGAAATTTTGATCCAAGTAAGACAAAATGTATACATAGAGGTCCTTTATGACTTGACTAAGTATAAATAAGCCAAAAATGATCAAATTTGACATTTTTCGATAGAAAAAACATTTTTTGAAATTTTTAAATTTTTCAACATGAGAGTCATTACTATACAAATCATTGAAATTTTGATCCAAGTAAGTCAAAATGTATACATAGAGGTCCTTTATGACTGGACTTAGTATAAATAAGAAAAAAATGATCAAATTTGAAATTTTTCGATAGAAAAAACATTTTTTGAAAATTTTCGATTTTCAACATGAGAGTCATGACTTTACAAATCATTGAAATTTTGATCCAAGTAAGTCAAGATGTATACATAGAGGTCCTTTATGACTGGACTAAGTATAAATAAGCCAAAAATGATCAAATTTGACATTTTTCGATAGGAAAAACATTTTTTGAAAATTTTCGATTTTACAACTAGAATGTCGTGACTATACAAATCATTGAAATTTTGATCCAAGTAAGTCAAAATGTATACATAGAGGTCCTTTATGACTGGATTTAGTATAAATAAGCCAAAAATGATCAAATTTGACATTATTCGATAGAAAAAACATTTTTTGAAAATTTGCGATTTTTCAACGTGATAGTCATGACTATACAAATCATTGAAATTTTGATCCAAGTAAGACAAAATGTATACATAGAGGTCCTTTATGACTTGACTAAGTATAAATAAGCCAAAAATGATCAAATTTGACATTTTTCGATAGAAAAAACATTTTTTGAAAATTTTCAATTTTTCAACATGAGAGTCATTACTATACAAATCATTGAAATTTTGATCCAAGTAAGTCAAAATGTATACATAGAGGTCCTTTATGACTGGACTAAGTATAAATAAGCCAAAAATGATCAATTTTTACATTTTTCGATAGAAAAAACATTTTTTGAAAATTTTCGATTTTTCAATATGAGAGTCATGACTATACAAATCATTGAAATTTTGATCCAAGTAAGTCAAAATGTATACATAGAGGTATTTTATGACTGGACAAAGTATAAATAAGCCAAAAATGGTCAAATTTGAAATTTTTCGATAGAAAAAACATTTTTTGAAAATTTTCGATTTTTCAACATGAGAGTCATGACTATACAAATCATTGAAATTTTGATCCAAGTAAGTCAAAATGTATACATAGAGGTCCTTTATGACTGGACTAAGTATAAATAGTCGAAAAATGAGAAAATTAGACATTTTTCGATAGAAAAAACATTTTTTGAAAATTTTCGATTTCTCAACATTAGAGTCATGACTATACAAATCATTGAAATTTTGTTCCAAGTAGGTCATCACGTAAACATAGAGGTCCTTTATGACTCAACCAAGTAGAAATAAGCCAAAAGTGATCAAATTTGACATTTTTCGATAGAAAAAACATTTTTTGAAAATTTTCGATTTTTCAACATGAGAGTCATGACTATACAAATCATTGTAATTTTGATCCAAGTAAGTCAAAATGTATACATAGAGGTCCTTAATGACAGAACTAAGTATAAATAAGCCAAAAATGATCAAATTTGACATTTTTCGACAGAAAATAATTTTTTGAAAATTTTTGATTTTTCGACATGAGAGTCATGACTATACAAATCATTGAAATTTTGATCCAAGTTAGTCAAAATGTATACATAGAGGTCCTTGATGACTGGTCTAAGTATAAATAAGCCAAAAATGATCAAATTTGAAATTTTTCGATAGAAAAAACATTTTTTGAAAATTTTCGATTTTTCAACATGAGAGTCATGACTTTACAAATCATTGAAATTTTGACCCAAGTAAGTCAAAATGTATACATAGAGGTCCTTTATGACTGGACTAAGTATAAATAAGCCAAAAATGCTCAAATTTGACATTTTTCGATAGAAAAAACATTTTTTGAAAATTTTCGATTTTTCAACTAGAATGTCATGACTATACAAATCATTGAAATTTTGATCCAAGTAAGTCAAAATGTATACATCGAGGTCGTTTATGACTGGACTAAGTATAAATAAGCCAAAAATGATCAAATTTGACATTTTTCGATAGAAAAAACATTTTTTGGAAATTTTCGATTTTTCAACATGAGAGTCATGACTATACAAGTCATTGAAATTTTCATCCAAGTAAGTCAAAATGTATACATAGAGGTCCTTTATGACTGGACTAAGTATAAATAAGCCAAAAATGATCAAATTTGAAATTTTTCGATAGAAAAAACATTTTTTGAAAATTTTCGATTTTTCAACATGAGAGTCATGACTTTACAAATCATTGAAATTTTGATCCAAGTAAGTCAAAATGTATACATCGAGGTCGTTTATGACTGGACTAAGTATAAATAAGCCAAAAATGATCAAATTTGACATTTTTCGATAGAAAAAACATTTTTTGGAAATTTTCGATTTTTCAACATGAGAGTCATGACTATACAAGTCATTGAAATTTTCATCCAAGTAAGTCAAAATGTATACATAGAGGTCCTTTATGACTGGACTAAGTATAAATAAGCCAAAAATGCTCAAATTTGACATTTTTCGATAGAAAAAACATTTTTTGAAAATTTTCGATTTTTCAACTAGAATGTCATGACTATACAAATCATTGAAATTTTGATCCAAGTAAGTCAAAATGTATACATCGAGGTCGTTTATGACTGGACTAAGTATAAATAAGCCAAAAATGATCAAATTTGACATTTTTCGATAGAAAAAACATTTTTTGGAAATTTTCGATTTTTCAACATGAGAGTCATGACTATACAAATCATTGAAATTTTGATCCAAGTAAGTCAAAATGTATTCATAGAGGTCCTTTATGACTGGACTAAGTATAAATAGTCGAAAAATGATCAAAATTGACATTTTTCGATAGAAAAAACATTTTTTGAAAATTTTCGATTTTACAACTAGAATGTCGTGACTATACAAATCATTGAAATTTTGATCCAAGTAAGTCAAAATGTATACATAGAGGTCCTTAATGACTGGATTACGTAGAAATAAGCCAAAAATGATCAAATTTGACATTTTTCGATAGAAAAAACATTTTTTGGAAATTTTCGATTTTTCAACATGAGAGTCATGACTATACAAGTCATTGAAATTTTCATTCAAGTAAGTCAAAATGTATACATAGAGGTCTTTTATGACTGGACTAAGTATAAATAAGCCAAAAATGATCAAATTTGAAATTTTTCGATAGAAAAAATTTTTTTTGAAAATTTTCGATTTTTCAACATGAGAGTCATGACTTTACAAATCATTGAAATTTTGATCCAAGTAAGTCAAAATGTATACATAGAGGTATTTTATGACTGGACTAAGTATAAATAAGCCAAAAATGGTCAAATTTGAAATTTTTCGATAGAAAAAACATTTTTTTGAAAATTTTCGATTTTTCAACATGAGAGTCATGACTATACAAATCATTGAAATTTTGATCCAAGTAAGTCAAAATGTATACATAGAGGTCCTTTATGACTGGACAAAGTATAAATAGGCGAAAAATGATCAAAATTGACATTTTTCGATAGAAAAAACATTTTTTGAAAATTTTCGATTTTACAACTAGAATGTCGTGACTATACAAATCATTGAAATTTTGATCCAAGTAAGTCAAAATGTATACATAGAGGTCCTTTATGACTGGATTTAGTATAAATAAGCCAAAAATGATCAAATTTGACATTATTCGATAGAAAAAACATTTTTTGAAAATTTGCGATTTTTCAACGTGAGAGTCATGACTATACAAATCATTGAAATTTTGATCCAAGTAAGACAAAATGTATACATAGAGATCCTTTATGACTTGACTAAGTATAAATAAGCCAAAAATGATCAAATTTGACATTTTTCGATAGAAAAAACATTTTTTGAAAATTTTCAATTTTTCAACATGAGAGTCATTACTATACAAATCATTGAAATTTGATCCAAGTAAGTCAAAATGTATACATAGAGGTCCTTTATGACTGGACTAAGTATAAATAAGCCAAAAATGATCAATTTTTACATTTTTCGATAGAAAAAAACATTTTTTGAAAATTTTCGATTTTTCAATATGAGAGTCATGACTATACAAATCATTGAAATTTTGATCCAAGTAAGTCAAAATGTATACATAGAGGTATTTTATGACTGGACTAAGTATAAATGAGCCAAAAATGGTCAAATTTGAAATTTTTCGATAGAAAAAACATTTTTTGAAAATTTTCGATTTTTCAACATGAGAGTCATGACTATACAAATCATTGAAATTTTGATCCAAGTAAGTCAAAATGTATTCATAGAGGTCCTTTATGACTGGACTAAGTATAAATAGTCGAAAAATGATCAAAATTGACATTTTTCGATAGAAAAAACATTTTTTGAAAATTTTCGATTTTACAACTAGAATGTCGTGACTATACAAATCATTGAAATTTTGATCCAAGTAAGTCAAAATGTATACATAGAGGTCCTTAATGACTGGATTACGTAGAAATAAGCCAAAAATGATCAAATTTGACATTTTTCGATAGAAAAAACATTTTTTGGAAATTTTCGATTTTTCAACATGAGAGTCATGACTATACAAGTCATTGAAATTTTCATTCAAGTAAGTCAAAATGTATACATAGAGGTCCTTTATGACTGGACTAAGTATAAATAAGCCAAAAATGATCAAATTTGAAATTTTTCGATAGAAAAAATTTTTTTTGAAAATTTTCGATTTTTCAACATGAGAGTCATGACTTTACAAATCATTGAAATTTTGATCCAAGTAAGTCAAAATGTATACATAGAGGTCCATTATGACTGAACTAAGTATAAATAAGCCAAAAATGATCAAAATAAGCATTTTTCGATAGAAAAAAACATTTTTTGGAAATTTTCGATTTAACAACTAGAATGTCGTGACTATACAAATCATTGAAATTTTGATCCAAGTAAGTCAAAATGTATACATAGAGGTCCTTTATGACTGGATTTAGTATAAATAAGCCAAAAATGATCAAATTTGACATTATTCGATAGAAAAAACATTTTTTGAAAATTTGCGATTTTTCAACGTGAGAGTCATGACTATACAAATCATTGAAATTTTGATCCAAGTAAGACAAAATGTATACATAGAGATCCTTTATGACTTGACTAAGTATAAATAAGCCAAAAATGATCAAATTTGACATTTTTCGATAGAAAAAAACATTTTTTGAAAATTTTCAATTTTTCAACATGAGAGTCATTACTATACAAATCATTGAAATTTGATCCAAGTAAGTCAAAATGTATACATAGAGGTCCTTTATGACTGGACTAAGTATAAATAAGCCAAAAATGATCAATTTTTACATTTTTCGATAGAAAAAACATTTTTTGAAAATTTTCGATTTTTCAATATGAGAGTCATGACTATACAAATCATTGAAATTTTGATCCAAGTAAGTCAAAATGTATACATAGAGGTATTTTATGACTGGACTAAGTATAAATGAGCCAAAAATGGTCAAATTTGAAATTTTTCGATAGAAAAAACATTTTTTGAAAATTTTCGATTTTTCAACATGAGAGTCATGACTATACAAATCATTGAAATTTTGATCCAAGTAAGTCAAAATGTATTCATAGAGGTCCTTTATGACTGGACTAAGTATAAATAGTCGAAAAATGATCAAAATTGACATTTTTCGATAGAAAAAACATTTTTTGAAAATTTTCGATTTTACAACTAGAATGTCGTGACTATACAAATCATTGAAATTTTGATCCAAGTAAGTCAAAATGTATACATAGAGGTCCTTAATGACTGGATTACGTAGAAATAAGCCAAAAATGATCAAATTTGACATTTTTCGATAGAAAAAACATTTTTTGGAAATTTTCGATTTTTCAACATGAGAGTCATGACTATACAAGTCATTGAAATTTTCATTCAAGTAAGTCAAAATGTATACATAGAGGTCCTTTATGACTGGACTAAGTATAAATAAGCCAAAAATGATCAAATTTGAAATTTTTCGATAGAAAAAATTTTTTTTGAAAATTTTCGATTTTTCAACATGAGAGTCATTACTATACAAATCATTGAAATTTGATCCAAGTAAGTCAAAATGTATACATAGAGGTATTTTATGACTGGACTAAGTATAAATAAGCCAAAAATGGTCAAATTTGAAATTTTTCGATAGAAAAAACATTTTTTGAAAATTTTCGATTTTTCAACATGAGAGTCATGACTATACAAATCATTGAAATTTTGATCCAAGTAAGTCAAAATGTATACATAGAGGTCCTTTATGACTGGACAAAGTATAAATAGGCGAAAAATGATCAAAATTGACATTTTTCGATAGAAAAAACATTTTTTGAATATTTTCGATTTTACAACTAGAATGTCGTGACTATACAAATCATTGAAATTTTCATCCAAGTAAGTCAAAATGTATACATAGAGGTCCTTAATGACTGGATTACGTAGAAATAAGCCAAAAATGATCAAATTTGACATTTTTCGATAGAAAAAACATTTTTTGAAAATTTTCGATTTTTCAACATGAGAGTCATTACTATACAAATCATTGAAATTTTGATCCAAGTAAGTCAAAATTTATACATAGAGGTCCTTTATGACTGGACTAAGTATAAATAAGTCAAAAATGATCAATTTTTACATTTTTCGAGAGAAAAAACATTTTTTGAAAATTTTTGATTTTTCAATGTGACAGTTATGACTATACAAATCATTGAAATTTTGATCCAAGTAAGTCAAAATGTATACATAAGTCCTTTATGACTGGACTAAGTATAAATAAGCCAAAAATGATCAAATTTGACATTTTTCGATATAAAAAACATTTTTTGAAAATTTTCGATTTTTCAACATGAGAGTCATGACTATACAAATCATTGGAATTTTGATCCAAGTAAGTCAAAATGTATTCATAGAGGTCCTTTATGACTGGACTAAGTAGAAATAAGCCAAAAATGATCAAATTTGACATTTTTCCATAGAAAAAACATTATTTGAAAATTTCCGATTTTCAACATGAGAGTCATGACTATACAAATCATTGAAATTTTGATCCAAGTAAGTCAAAATGTATACATAGAGGTCCTTTATCACTGGATTTAGTATAAATAAGCCAAAAATGATCAAATTTGACATTTTTCGATAGAAAAAACATTTTTTGTAAATTTTCGATTTTTCAACATGAGAGTCATGACCAAACAAATCATTGAAATTTTTATCCAAGTAAGTCAAAATGTATACATATAGGTCCTTTATGACTGGACTAAGTATAAATAAGCCAAAAATGATCAAATTTGACATTTTTCGATAGAAAAAACATTTTTTGAAAATTTTCGATTTTTCAACATGAGAGTCATGGCTATACAAATCATTGAAATTTTGATAAAAGTAAGTCAAAATGTATACATAGAGGTCATTTATGACTGGATTTAGTATAAATAAGCCAAAAATGATCAAATTTGACATTATTCGATAGAAAAAACATTTTTTGAAAATTTGCGATTTTTCAACGTGAGAGTCATGACTATACAAATCATTGAAATTTTGATCCAAGTAAGACAAAATGTATACATAGAGGTCCTTTATGACTTGACTAAGTATAAATAAGCCAAAAATGATCAAATTTGACATTTTTCGATAGAAAAAACATTTTTTGAAAATTTTCAATTTTTCAACATGAGAGTCATTACTATACAAATCATTGAAATTTTGATCCAAGTAAGTCAAAATGTATACATAGAGGTCCTTTATGACTGGACTAAGTATAAATAAGCCAAAAATGATCAATTTTTACATTTTTCGATAGAAAAAACATTTTTTGAAAATTTTCGATTTTTCAATATGAGAGTCATGACTATACAAATCATTGAAATTTTGATCCAAGTAAGTCAAAATGTATACATAGAGGTATTTTATGACTGGACTAAGTATAAATAAGCCAAAAATGGTCAAATTTGAAATTTTTCGATAGAAAAAACATTTTTTGAAAATTTTCGATTTTTCAACATGAGAGTCATGACTATACAAATCATTGAAATTTTGATCCAAGTAAGTCAAAATGTATACATAGAGGTCCTTTGTGACTGGACTAAGTATAAATAGTCGAAAAATGATCAAAATTGACATTTTTCGATAGAAAAAACATTTTTTGAAAATTTTCGATTTTACAACTAGAATGTCGTGACTATACAAATCATTGAAATTTTGATCCAAGTAAGTCAAAATGTATACATAGAGGTCCTTAATGACTGGATTACGTAGAAATAAGCCAAAAATGATCAAATTTGACATTTTTCGATAGAAAAAACATTTTTTGGAAATTTTCGATTTTTCAACATGAGAGTCATGACTATACAAGTCATTGAAATTTTCATTCAAGTAAGTCAAAATGTATACATAGAGGTCCTTTATGACTGGACTAAGTATAAATAAGCCAAAAATGATCAAATTTGAAATTTTTCGATAGAAAAAAATTTTTTTGAAAATTTTCGATTTTTCAACATGAGAGTCATGACTTTACAAATCATTGAAATTTTGATCCAAGTAAGTCAAAATGTATACATAGAGGTATTTTATGACTGGACTAAGTATAAATAAGCCAAAAATGGTCAAATTTGAAATTTTTCGATAGAAAAAACATTTTTTGAAAATTTTCGATTTTTCAACATGAGAGTCATGACTATACAAATCATTGTAATTTTGATCCAAGTAAGTCAAAATGTATACATAGAGGTCCTTTATGACTGGACTAAGTATAAATAGGCGAAAAATGATCAAAATTGACATTTTTCGATAGAAAAAACATTTTTTGAAAATTTTCGATTTTACAACTAGAATGTCGTGACTATACAAATCATTGAAATTTTGATCCAAGTAAGTCAAAATGTATACATAGAGGTCCTTAATGACTGGATTACGTAGAAATAAGCCAAAAATGATCAAATTTTACATTTTTCGATAGAAAAAACATTTTTTGGAAATTTTCGATTTTTCAACATGAGAGTCATGACTATACAAGTCATTGAAATTTTCATCCAAGTAAGTCAAAATGTATACATTGAGGTCCTTTATGACTGGACTAAGTATAAATAGGCCAAAAATGATCAAAATTGACATTTTTCTATAGAAAAAACATTTTTTGAAAATTTTCGATTTTACAACTAGAATGTCGTGACTATACAAATCATTGAAATTTTGATCCAAGTAAGTCAAAATGTATACATAGAGGTCCTTAATGACTGGATTACGTAGAAATAAGCCAAAAATGATCAAATTTTACATTTTTCGATAGAAAAAACATTTTTTGGAAATTTTCGATTTTTCAACATGAGAGTCATGACTATACAAGTCATTGAAATTTTCATCCAAGTAAGTCAAAATGTATACATTGAGGTCCTTTATGACTGGACTAAGTAAATAGGCCAAAAATGATCAAAATTGACATTTTTCTATAGAAAAAACTTTTTTTGAAAATTTTCGATTTTACAACTAGAATGTCGTGACTATACAAATCATTGAAATTTTGATCCAAGTAAGTCAAAATGTATACATAGAGGTCCTTTATGACTGGATTTAGTATAAATAAGCCAAAAATGATCAAATTTGACATTATTCGATAGAAAAAACATTTTTTGAAAATTTTCGATTTTCAACATGAGAGTCATGACTATACAAATCATTGAAATTTTGATCCAAGTAAGACAAAATGTATACAAAGAGGTCCTTTATGACTGGACTAAGTATAAATAAGCCAAAAATGATCAAATTTGACATTTTTCGATAGAAAAAACATTTTTTGAAAATTTTCGATTTTTCAACATGAGAGTCATTACTATACAAATCATTGAAATTTTGATCCAAGTAAGTCAAAATTTATACATAGAGGTCCTTTATGACTGGACTAAGTATAAATAAGTCAAAAATGATCAATTTTTACATTTTTCGAGAGAAAAAACATTTTTTGAAAATTTTCGATTTTTCAATATGACAGTTATGACTATACAAATCATTGAAATTTTGATCCAAGTAAGTCAAAATGTATACATAGAGGTCCTTAATGACTGAACTAAGTATAAATAAGCCAAAAATGATCAAATTTGACATTTTTCGATATAAAAAACATTTTTTGAAAATTTTCGATTTTTCAACATGAGAGTCATGACTATACAAATCATTGGAATTTTTGATCCAAGTAAGTCAAAATGTATTCATAGAGGTCCTTTATGACTGGACTAAGTAGAAATAAGCCAAAAATGATCAAATTTGACATTTTTCCATAGAAAAAACATTATTTGAAAATTTCCGATTTTCAACATGAGAGTCATGACTATACAAATCATTGAAATTTTGATCCAAGTAAGTCAAAATGTATACATAGAGGTCCTTTATCACTGGATTTAGTATAAATAAGCCAAAAATGATCAAATTTGACATTTTTCGATAGAAAAAACATTTTTTGTAAATTTTCGATTTTTCAACATGAGAGTCATGACCAAACAAATCATTGAAATTTTGATCCAAGTAAGTCAAAATGTATACATAGAGAACCTTTATGACTGGACTAAGTATAAATAAGCCAAAAATGATCAAATTTGACATTTTTCGATAGAAAAAACATTTTTTGAAAATTTCGATTTTTCCACATGAGAGTCATGACTATACAAATCATTGAAATTTTGATCCAAGTAAGTCAAAATGTATACATAGAGGTCCTTTATGACTGGACTAAGTATAAATAAGCCAAAAATGATCAAATTTGTCATTTTTCGATAGAAAAACCATTTTTTGAAATTTTTCGATTTTTCAACATGAGAGTCATGACTATACAAATCATTGTAATTTTGATCCAAGTAAGTCAAAATGTATACAAAGAGGTCCTTTATGACTGGACTAAGTATAAATAAGCCAAAAATGATCAAATTTGACATTTTTCGATAGAAAAAACATTTTTTGAAAATTTTCGATTTTACAACTAGAATGTCATGACTATACAAATCATTGAAATTTTGATCCAAGTAAGTCAAAATGTATACATAGATATCCTTAATGACTGGACTAAGTAAAAATAAGCCAAAAATGATCAAATTTGACATTTTTCGACAGATAAAACATTTTTTGAAAATTTTCGATTTTTCAACATGAGAGTCATGACTATACAAATCATTAAAATTTTGATCAAAGTAAGTCAAAATGTATACATTGACGTCCTTTATGACTGGACTTAGTATAAATAAGCCAAAAATGATCAAATTTGACATTTTTCGATGGAAAAAAATTTTTTGAAAATTTTCGATTTTACAACTAGAATGTCATGGCTATACAAATCATCGAAATTTTGATCCAAGTAAGCCAAAATGTATAAATAGAGGTCCTTTATGACTGGACTAAGTATAAATAAGCCAAAAATGATCAAATTTGAAATTTTTCGATAGAAAAAACATTTTTTGAAAATTTTCGATTTTTCAACATGAGAGTCATGACTATACAAATCATTGAAATTTTGATCCATGTAAGTCAAAATGTATACATAGAGGTCCTTTGTGACTGGACTAAGTAAAAATAAGCCAAAAATGATCAAATTTGACATATTTCGATAGAAAAAAATTTTTTGAAAATTTTCGATTTTTCAACATGAGAGTCATGACTATACAAATCATTGAAATTTTGATCCAAGTAAGTCAAAATGTATACATAGAGGTCCTTTATGACTGGACTTAGTATAAATAAGAAAAAAATGATCAAATTTGAAATTTTTCGATAGAAAAAACATTTTTTGAAAATTTTCGATTTTTCAACATGAGAGTCATGACTTTACAAATCATTGAAATTTTGATCCAAGTAAGTCAAAATGTATACATAGAGGTCCTTTATGACTGGACCAAGTAGAAATAAGCCAAAAATGATCAAATTTGACATTTTTCGATAGAAAAAACATTTTTTGGAAATTTTCGATTTTTCAACATGAGAGTCATGACTATACAAGTCATTGAAATTTTCATCCAAGTAAGTCAAAATGTATACATAGAGTTCCTTCATGACTGGACCAAGTATAAATAAGCCAAAAATGATCAAATTTGACATTTTTCGATAGAAAAAACATTTTTTGAAAATTTTCGATTTTTCAACATGAGAGTCATGACTATACAAATCATTGAAATTTTGATTCAAGTAAGTCAAAATGTAAACATAGAGGTCCTTTATGACTGGACTAAGTATAAATAAGCCAAAAATGATCAAACTTGAAATTTTTCGATAGAAAAAACATTTTTGAAAATTTTCGATTTTTCAACATGAGAGTCATGACTTTACAAATCATTGAAATTTTGATCCAAGTAAGTCAAAATGTATACATAGAGGTCCATTATGACTGAACTAAGTATAAATAAGCCAAAAATGATCAAAATAAGCATTTTTCGATAGAAAAAACATTTTTTGGAAATTTTCGATTTAACAACTAGAATGTCGTGACTATACAAATCATTGAAATTTTGATCCAAGTAAGTCAAAATGTATACATAGAGGTCCTTTATGACTGGATTTAGTATAAATAAGCCAAAAATGATCAAATTTGACATTATTCGATAGAAAAAACATTTTTTGAAAATTTGCGATTTTTCAACATGAGAGTCATGACTATACAAATCATTGAAATTTTGATCCAAGTAAGACAAAATGTATACATAGAGGTCCTTTATGACTTGACTAAGTATAAATAAGCCAAAAATGATCAAATTTGACATTTTTCGATAGAAAAAACATTTTTTAAAAATTTTCAATTTTTCAACATGAGAGTCATTACTATACAAATCATTGAAATTTTGATCCAAGTAAGTCAAAATGTATACATAGAGGTCCTTTATGACTGGACTAAGTATAAATAAGCCAAAAATGATCAATTTTTACATTTTTCGATAGAAAAAACATTTTTTGAAAATTTTCGATTTTTCAATATGAGAGTCATGACTATACAAATCATTGAAATTTTGATCCAAGTAAGTCAAAATGTATACATAGAGGTATTTTATGACTGGACTAAGTATAAATAAGCCAAAAATGGTCAAATTTGAAATTTTTCGATAGAAAAAACATTTTTTGAAAATTTTCGATTTTTCAACATGAGAGTCATGACTATACAAATCATTGAAATTTTGATCCAAGTAAGTCAAAATGTATATATAGAGGTCCTTTATGACTGGACTAAGTATAAATAGGCGAAAAATGATCAAAATTGACATTTTTCGATAGAAAAAACATTTTTTGAAAATTTTCGATTTTACAACTAGAATGTCGTGACTATACAAATCATTGAAATTTTGATCCAAGTAAGTCAAAATGTATACATAGAGGTCCTTAATGACTGGATTACGTAGAAATAAGCCAAAAATGATCAAATTTGACATTTTTCGATAGAAAAAACATTTTTTGGAAATTTTCGATTTTTCAACATGAGAGTCATGACTATACAAGTCATTGAAATTTTCATCCAAGTAAGTCAAAATGTATACATAGAGGTCCTTTATGACTGGACTAAGTATAAATAAGCCAAAAATGATCAAATTTGAAATTTTTTGATAGAAAAAACATTTTTTGAAAATTTTCGATTTTTCAACATGAGAGTCATGACTTTACAAATCATTGAAATTTTGATCCAAGTAAGTCAAAATGTATACATAGAGGTCCTTTATGACTTGACTAAGTATAAATAAGCCAAAAATGATCAAAATTGACATTTTTCTATAGAAAAAACATTTTTTGAAAATTTTCGATTTTACAACTAGAATGTCGTGACTATACAAATCATTGAAATTTTGATCCAAGTAAGTCAAAATGTATACATAGAGGTCCTTTATGACTGGATTTAGTATAAATAAGCCAAAAATGATCAAATTTGACATTTTTCGATAGAAAAAACATTTTTTGAAAATTTTCGATTTTTCAACATGAGAGTCATTACTATACAAATCATTGAAATTTTGATCCAAGTAAGTCAAAATTTATACATAGAGGTCCTTTATGACTGGACTAAGTATAAATAAGTCAAAAATGATCAATTTTTACATTTTTTGAGAGAAAAAACATTTT
This sequence comes from Chrysoperla carnea, assembly GCF_905475395.1. NCBI lineage: Eukaryota > Metazoa > Arthropoda > Insecta > Neuroptera > Chrysopidae > Chrysoperla > Chrysoperla carnea. Next base: position 122,379 of record NW_025408269.1, read on the forward strand.
TTGAAAATTTTCGATTTTTCAATATGAGAGTCATGACTATACAAATCATTGAAATTTTGATCCAAGTAAGTCAAAATGTATACATAGAGGTATTTTATGACTGGACTAAGTATAAATAAGCCAAAAATGGTCAAATTTGAAATTTTTCGATAGAAAAAAACATTTTTTGAAAATTTTCGATTTTTCAACATGAGAGTCATGACTTTACAAATCATTGAAATTTTGATCTAAGTAAGTCAAAATGTATACATAGAGGTCCTTTATGACTGAACTAAGTATAAATAAGCCAAAAATGATCAAAATTGGCATTTTTCGATAGAAAAAACATTTTTTGAAAATTTTCGATTTTACAACTAGAATGTCGTGACTATACAAATCATTGAAATTTTGATCCAAGTAAGTCAAAATGTATACATAGAGGTCCTTAATGACTGGATTACGTAGAAATAAGCCAAAAATGATCAAATTTGACATTTTTCGATAGAAAAAACATTTTTTGGAAATTTTCGATTTTTCAACATGAGAGTCATGACTATACAATTCATTGAAATTTTCATCCAAGTAAGTCAAAATGTATACATAGAGGTCCTTTATGACTGGACTAAGTATAAATAAGCCAAAAATGATCAAATTTGAAATTTTTTGATAGAAAAAACATTTTTTGAAAATTTTCGATTTTTCAACATGAGAGTCATGACTTTACAAATCATTGAAATTTTGATCCAAGTAAGTCAAAATGTATACATAGAGGTCCTTTATGACTTGACTAAGTATAAATAAGCCAAAAATGATCAAAATTGACATTTTTCTATAGAAAAAACATTTTTTGAAAATTTTCGATTTTACAACTAGAATGTCGTGACTATACAAATCATTGAAATTTTGATCCAAGTAAGTCAAAATGTATACATAGAGGTCCTTTATGACTGGATTTAGTATAAATAAGCCAAAAATGATCAAATTTGACATTATTCGATAGAAAAAACATTTTTTGAAAATTTTCGATTTTCAACATGAGAGTCATGACTATACAAATCATTGAAATTTTGATCCAAGTAAGACAAAATGTATACATAGAGGTCCTTTATGACTGGACTAAGTATAAATAAGCCAAAAATGATCAAATTTGACATTTTTCGATAGAAAAAACATTTTTTGAAAATTTTCGATTTTTCAACATGAGAGTCATTACTATACAAATCATTGAAATTTTGATCCAAGTAAGTCATAATTTATACATAGAGGTCCTTTATGACTGGACTAAGTATAAATAAGTCAAAAATGATCAATTTTTACATTTTTTGAGAGAAAAAACATTTTTTGAAAATTTTCGATTTTACAACTAGAATGTCGTGACTATACAAATCATTGAAATTTTGATCCAAGTAAGTTAAAATGTATACATAGAGGTCCTTATTGACTGGACCAAGTAGAAATAAGCCAAAAATGATCAAATTTGACATTTTTCGATAGAAAAAACATTTTTTGGAAATTTTCGATTTTTCAACATGAGAGTCATGACTATACAAGTCATTGAAATTTTCATCCAAGTAAGTCAAAATGTATACATAGAGTTCCTTCATGACTGGACCAAGTATAAATAAGCCAAAAATGATCAAATTTGACATTTTTCGATAGAAAAAACATTTTTTGAAAATTTTCGATTTTTCAACATGAGAGTCATGACTATACAAATCATTGAAATTTTGATTCAAGTAAGTCAAAATGTAAACATAGAGGTCCTTTATGACTGGACTAAGTATAAATAAGCCAAAAATGATCAAATTTGAAATTTTTCGATAGAAAAAACATTTTTGAAAATTTTCGATTTTTCAACATGAGAGTCATGACTTTACAAATCATTGAAATTTTGATCCAAGTAAGTCAATATGTATACATAGAGGTCCATTATGACTAAACTAAGTATAAATAAGCCAAAAATGATCAAAATAAGCATTTTTCGATAGAAAAAACATTTTTTGAAAATTTTCGATTTAACAACTAGAATGTCGTGACTATACAAATCATTGAAATTTTGATCCAAGTAAGCCAAAATGTATACATAGAGGTCCTTTATGACTGGATTTAGTATAAATAAGCCAAAAATGATCAAATTTGACATTATTCGATAGAAAAAACATTTTTTGAAAATTTGCGATTTTTCAACATGAGAGTCATGACTATACAAATCATTGAAATTTTGATCCAAGTAAGACAAAATGTATACATAGAGGTCCTTTTTGACTTGACTAAGTATAAATAAGCCAAAAATGATCAAATTTGACATTTTTCGATAGAAAAAACATTTTTTAAAAATTTTCAATTTTTCAACATGAGAGTCATTTCTATACAAATCATTGAAATTTTGATCCAAATAAGTCAAAATGTATACATAGAGGTCCTTTATGACTGGACTAAGTATAAATAAGCCAAAAATGATCAATTTTTACATTTTTCGATAGAAAAAACATTTTTTGAAAATTTTCGATTTTTCAATATGAGAGTCATGACTATACAAATCATTGAAATTTTGATCCAAGTAAGTCAAAATGTATACATAGAGGTATTTTATGACTGGACTAAGTATAAATAAGCCAAAAATGGTCAAATTTGAAATTTTTTCGATAGAAAAAACATTTTTTGAAAATTTTCGATTTTTCAACATGAGAGTCATGACTTTACAAATCATTGAAATTTTGATCCAAGTAAGTCAATATGTATACATAGAGGTCCATTGTGACTAAACTAAGTATAAATAAGCCAAAAATGATCAAAATAAGCATTTTTCGATAGAAAAAACATTTTTTGAAAATTTTCGATTTAACAACTAGAATGTCGTGACTATACAAATCATTGAAATTTTGATCCAAGTAAGTCAAAATGTATACATAGAGGTCCTTAATGACTGGATTACGTAGAAATAAGCCAAAAATGATCAAATTTGACATTTTTCGATAGAAAAAACATTTTTTGGAAATTTTCGATTTTTCAACATGAGAGTCATGACTATACAAGTCATTGAAATTTTCATCCAAGTAAGTCAAAATGTATACATAGAGGTCCTTTATGACTGGACTAAGTATAAATAAGTCAAAAATGATCAAATTTGAAATTTTTTTGATAGAAAAAACATTTTTTGAAAATTTTCGATTTTTCAACATGAGAGTCATGACTTTACAAATCATTGAAATTTTGATCCAAGTAAGTCAAAATGTATACATAGAGGTCCTTTATGACTTGACTAAGTATAAATAAGCCAAAAATGATCAAAATTGACATTTTTCTATAGAAAAAACATTTTTTGAAAATTTTCGATTTTACAACTAGAATGTCGTGACTATACAAATCATTGAAATTTTGATCCAAGTAAGTCAAAATGTATACATAGAGGTCCTTTATGACTGGATTTAGTATAAATAAGCCAAAAATGATCAAATTTGACATTATTCGATAGAAAAAACATTTTTTGAAAATTTTCGATTTTCAACATGAGAGTCATGACTATACAAATCATTGAAATTTTGATCCAAGTAAGACAAAATGTATACATAGAGGTCCTTTATGACTGGACTAAGTATAAATAAGCCAAAAATGATCAAATTTGACATTTTTCGATAGAAAAACATTTTTTGAAAATTTTCGATTTTTCAACATGAGAGTCATTACTATACAAATCATTGAAATTTTGATCCAAGTAAGTCAAAATTTATACATAGAGGTCCTTTATGACTGGACTAAGTATAAATAAGTCAAAAATGATCAATTTTTACATTTTTCGAGAGAAAAAACATTTTTTGAAAATTTTCGATTTTTCAATATGAGAGTCATGACTATACAAATCATTGAAATTTTGATCCAAGTAAGTCAAAATGTATACATAGAGGTATTTTATGACTGGACTAAGTATAAATAAGCCAAAAATGGTCAAATTTGAAATTTTTCGATAGAAAAAACATTTTTTGAAAATTTTCGATTTTTCAACATGAGAGTCATGACTTTACAAATCATTGAAATTTTGATCTAAGTAAGTCAAAATGTATACATAGAGGTCCTTTATGACTGAACTAAGTATAAATAAGCCAAAAATGATCAAAATTGGCATTTTTCGATAGAAAAAACATTTTTTGAAAATTTTCGATTTTACAACTAGAATGTCGTGACTATACAAATCATTGAAATTTTGATCCAAGTAAGTTAAAATGTATACATAGAGGTCCTTATTGACTGGACCAAGTAGAAATAAGCCAAAAATGATCAAATTTGACATTTTTCGATAGAAAAAACATTTTTTGGAAATTTTCGATTTTTCAACATGAGAGTCATGACTATACAAGTCATTGAAATTTTCATCCAAGTAAGTCAAAATGTATACATAGAGTTCCTTCATGACTGGACCAAGTATAAATAAGCCAAAAATGATCAAATTTGACATTTTTCGATAGAAAAAACATTTTTTGAAAATTTTCGATTTTTCAACATGAGAGTCATGACTATACAAATCATTGAAATTTTGATTCAAGTAAGTCAAAATGTAAACATAGAGGTCCTTTATGACTGGACTAAGTATAAATAAGCCAAAAATGATCAAATTTGAAATTTTTCGATAGAAAAAACATTTTTGAAAATTTTCGATTTTTCAACATGAGAGTCATGACTTTACAAATCATTGAAATTTTGATCCAAGTAAGTCAATATGTATACATAGAGGTCCATTATGACTAAACTAAGTATAAATAAGCCAAAAATGATCAAAATAAGCATTTTTCGATAGAAAAAACATTTTTTGAAAATTTTCGATTTAACAACTAGAATGTCGTGACTATACAAATCATTGAAATTTTGATCCAAGTAAGCCAAAATGTATACATAGAGGTCCTTTATGACTGGATTTAGTATAAATAAGCCAAAAATGATCAAATTTGACATTATTCGATAGAAAAAACATTTTTTGAAAATTTGCGATTTTTCAACATGAGAGTCATGACTATACAAATCATTGAAATTTTGATCCAAGTAAGACAAAATGTATACATAGAGGTCCTTTTTGACTTGACTAAGTATAAATAAGCCAAAAATGATCAAATTTGACATTTTTCGATAGAAAAAACATTTTTTAAAAATTTTCAATTTTTCAACATGAGAGTCATTTCTATACAAATCATTGAAATTTTGATCCAAGTAAGTCAAAATGTATACATAGAGGTCCTTTATGACTGGACTAAGTATAAATAAGCCAAAAATGATCAATTTTTACATTTTTCGATAGAAAAAACATTTTTTGAAAATTTTCGATTTTTCAATATGAGAGTCATGACTATACAAATCATTGAAATTTTGATCCAAGTAAGTCAAAATGTATACATAGAGGTATTTTATGACTGGACTAAGTATAAATAAGCCAAAAATGGTCAAATTTGAAATTTTTCGATAGAAAAAACATTTTTTGAAAATTTTCGATTTTTCAACATGAGAGTCATGACTTTACAAATCATTGAAATTTTGATCCAAGTAAGTCAATATGTATACATAGAGGTCCATTGTGACTAAACTAAGTATAAATAAGCCAAAAATGATCAAAATAAGCATTTTTCGATAGAAAAAACATTTTTTGAAAATTTTCGATTTAACAACTAGAATGTCGTGACTATACAAATCATTGAAATTTTGATCCAAGTAAGTCAAAATGTATACATAGAGGTCCTTAATGACTGGATTACGTAGAAATAAGCCAAAAATGATCAAATTTGACATTTTTCGATAGAAAAAACATTTTTTGGAAATTTTCGATTTTTCAACATGAGAGTCATGACTATACAAGTCATTGAAATTTTCATCCAAGTAAGTCAAAATGTATACATAGAGGTCCTTTATGACTGGACTAAGTATAAATAAGTCAAAAATGATCAAATTTGAAATTTTTTGATAGAAAAAACATTTTTTGAAAATTTTCGATTTTTCAACATGAGAGTCATGACTTTACAAATCATTGAAATTTTGATCCAAGTAAGTCAAAATGTATACATAGAGGTCCTTTATGACTTGACTAAGTATAAATAAGCCAAAAATGATCAAAATTGACATTTTTCTATAGAAAAAACATTTTTTGAAAATTTTCGATTTTACAACTAGAATGTCGTGACTATACAAATCATTGAAATTTTGATCCAAGTAAGTCAAAATGTATACATAGAGGTCCTTTATGACTGGATTTAGTATAAATAAGCCAAAAATGATCAAATTTGACATTATTCGATAGAAAAAACATTTTTTGAAAATTTTCGATTTTCAACATGAGAGTCATGACTATACAAATCATTGAAATTTTGATCCAAGTAAGACAAAATGTATACATAGAGGTCCTTTATGACTGGACTAAGTATAAATAAGCCAAAAATGATCAAATTTGACATTTTTCCATAGAAAAACATTTTTTGAAAATTTTCGATTTTTCAACATGAGAGTCATTACTATACAAATCATTGAAATTTTGATCCAAGTAAGTCAAAATTTATACATAGAGGTCCTTTATGACTGGACTAAGTATAAATAAGTCAAAAATGATCAATTTTTACATTTTTCGAGAGAAAAAACATTTTTTGAAAATTTTCGATTTTTCAATATGAGAGTTATGACTATACAAATCATTGAAATTTTGATCCAAGTAAGTCAAAATGTATTCATAGAGGTCCTTTATGACTGGACTAAGTATAAATAAGCCAAAAATGATCAAATTTGACATTTTTCGATATAAAAAACATTTTTGGAAAATTTTCGATTTTTCAACATGAGAGTCATGACTATACAAATCATTGGAATTTTGATCCAAGTAAGTCAAAATGTATTCATAGAGGTCCTTTATGACTGGACTAAGTAGAAATAAGCCAAAAATGATCAAATTTGACATTTTTCCATAGAAAAAACATTATTTGAAAATTTCCGATTTTCAACATGAGAGTCATGACTATACAAATCATTGAAATTTTGATCCAAGTAAGTCAAAATGTATACATAGAGGTCCTTTATCACTGGACTTAGTATAAATAAGCCAAAAATGATCAAATTTGACATTTTTCGATAGAAAAAATATTTTTTGTAAATTTTCGATTTTTCAACATGAGAGTCATGACTATACAAATCATTGAAATTTTGATCCAAGTAAGTCAAAATGTATACATAGAGAACCTTTATGACTGGACTAAGTATAAATAAGCCAAAAATGATCAAATTTGACATTTTTCGATAGAAAAAACATTTTTTGAAAATTTCGATTTTTCAACATGAGAGTCATGACTATACAAATCATTGAAATTTTGATCCAAGTAAGTCAAAATGTATACATAGAGGTCCTTTATGACTGGACTAAGTATAAATAAGCCAAAAATGTTCAAATTTGACATTTTTCGACACAAAAAACATTTTTTGAAAATTTTCGATTTTTCAACATGAGAGTCATGACTATACAAATCATTGGAATTTTGATCCAAGTAAGTCAAAATGTATTCATAGAGGTCCTTTATGACTGGACTAAGTAGAAATAAGCCAAAAATGATCAAATTTGACATTTTTCCATAGAAAAAACATTATTTGAAAATTTCCGATTTTCAACATGAGAGTCATGACTATACAAATCATTGAAATTTGATCCAAGTAAGTCAAAATGTATACATAGAGGTCCTTTATCACTGGACTTAGTATAAATAAGCCAAAAATGATCAAATTTGACATTTTTCGATAGAAAAAACATTTTTTGAAAATTTCCGATTTTTCAACATGAGAGTCATGACTATATAAATCATTGAAATTTTGATCCAAGTAAGTCAAAATGTATACATAGAGGTCCTTTATGACTGGACTAAGTATAAATAAGAAAAAAATGATCAAATTTGTCATTTTTCGATAGAAAAACCATTTTTTGAAATTTTTCGATTTTTCAACATGAGAGTCATGACTATACAAATCATTGTAATTTTGATCCAAGTAAGGCAAAATGTATACATAGAGGTCCTTTATGACTGGACTAAGTATAAATAAGCCAAAAATGATCAAATTTGACATTTTTCGATAGAAAAAACATTTTTTGAAAATTTTCGATTTTACAACTAGAATGTCATGACTATACAAATCATTGAAATTTTGATCCAAGTAAGTCAAAATGTATACATAGATATCCTTAATGACTGGACTAAGTAAAAATAAGCCAAAAATGATCAAATTTGACATTTTTCGACAGAAAAAACATTTTTTGAAAATTTTCGATTTTTCAACATGAGAGTCATGACTATACAAATCATTAAAATTTGATCCAAGTAAGTCAAAATGTATACATAGAGGTCCTTTATCACTGGACTTAGTATAAATAAGCCAAAAATGATCAAATTTGACATTTTTCGATAGAAAAAACATTTTTTGAAAATTTTCGATTTTACAACTAGAATGTCGTGACTATACAAATCATTGAAATTTTGATCCAAGTAAGTCAAAATGTATACATAGAGGTCCTTTATGACTGGATTTAGTATAAATAAGCCAAAAATGATCAAATTTGACATTATTCGATAGAAAAAACATTTTTTGAAAATTTTCGATTTTCAACATGAGAGTCATGACTATACAAATCATTGAAATTTTGATCCAAGTAAGACAAAATGTATACATAGAGGTCCTTTATGACTGGACTAAGTATAAATAAGCCAAAAATGATCAAATTTGACATTTTTCGATAGAAAAACATTTTTTGAAAATTTTCGATTTTTCAACATGAGAGTCATTACTATACAAATCATTGAAATTTTGATCCAAGTAAGTCAAAATTTATACATAGAGGTCCTTTATGACTGGACTAAGTATAAATAAGTCAAAAATGATCAATTTTTACATTTTTCGAGAGAAAAAAACATTTTTTGAAAATTTTCGATTTTTCAATATGAGAGTTATGACTATACAAATCATTGAAATTTTGATCCAAGTAAGTCAAAATGTATTCATAGAGGTCCTTTATGACTGGACTAAGTATAAATAAGCCAAAAATGATCAAATTTGACATTTTTCGATATAAAAAACATTTTTGGAAAATTTTCGATTTTTCAACATGAGAGTCATGACTATACAAATCATTGGAATTTTGATCCAAGTAAGTCAAAATGTATTCATAGAGGTCCTTTATGACTGGACTAAGTAGAAATAAGCCAAAAATGATCAAATTTGACATTTTTTCCATAGAAAAAACATTATTTGAAAATTTCCGATTTTCAACATGAGAGTCATGACTATACAAATCATTGAAATTTTGATCCAAGTAAGTCAAAATGTATACATAGAGGTCCTTTATCACTGGACTTAGTATAAATAAGCCAAAAATGATCAAATTTGACATTTTTCGATAGAAAAAATATTTTTTGTAAATTTTCGATTTTTCAACATGAGAGTGATGACTATACAAATCATTGAAATTTTGATCCAAGTAAGTCAAAATGTATACATAGAGAACCTTTATGACTGGACTAAGTATAAATAAGCCAAAAATGATCAAATTTGACATTTTTCGATAGAAAAAACATTTTTTGAAAATTTCGATTTTTCAACATGAGAGTCATGACTATACAAATCATTGAAATTTTGATCCAAGTAAGTCAAAATGTATACATAGAGGTCCTTTATGACTGGACTAAGTATAAATAAGCCAAAAATGTTCAAATTTGACATTTTTCGACACAAAAAACATTTTTTGAAAATTTTCGATTTTTCAACATGAGAGTCATGACTATACAAATCATTGGAATTTTGATCCAAGTAAGTCAAAATGTATTCATAGAGGTCCTTTATGACTGGACTAAGTAGAAATAAGCCAAAAATGATCAAATTTGACATTTTTCCATAGAAAAAACATTATTTGAAAATTTCCGATTTTCAACATGAGAGTCATGACTATACAAATCATTGAAATTTGATCCAAGTAAGTCAAAATGTATACATAGAGGTCCTTTATCACTGGACTTAGTATAAATAAGCCAAAAATGATCAAATTTGACATTTTTCGATAGAAAAAAACATTTTTTGAAAATTTCCGATTTTTCAACATGAGAGTCATGACTATATAAATCATTGAAATTTTGATCCAAGTAAGTCAAAATGTATACATAGAGGTCCTTTATGACTGGACTAAGTATAAATAAGAAAAAAATGATCAAATTTGTCATTTTTCGATAGAAAAACCATTTTTTGAAATTTTTCGATTTTTCAACATGAGAGTCATGACTATACAAATCATTGTAATTTTGATCCAAGTAAGGCAAAATGTATACATAGAGGTCCTTTATGACTGGACTAAGTATAAATAAGCCAAAAATGATCAAATTTGACATTTTTCGATAGAAAAAACATTTTTTGAAAATTTTCGATTTTACAACTAGAATGTCATGACTATACAAATCATTGAAATTTTGATCCAAGTAAGTCAAAATGTATACATAGATATCCTTAATGACTGGACTAAGTAAAAATAAGCCAAAAATGATCAAATTTGACATTTTTCGACAGAAAAAACATTTTTTGAAAATTTTCGATTTTTCAACATGAGAGTCATGACTATACAAATCATTAAAATTTTGATCAAAGTAAGTCAAAATGTATACATTGACGTCCTTTATGACTGGACTAAGTATAAATAAGCCAAAAATGATCAAATTTGACATTTTTCGATGGAAAAAAATTTTTTGAAAATTTTCGATTTTACAACTTGAATGTCATGGCTATACAAATCATCGAAATTTTGATCCAAGTAAGCCAAAATGTATAAATAGAGGTCCTTTATGACTGGACTAAGTATAAATAAGCCAAAAATGATCAAATTTGAAATTTTTCGATAGAAAAAAACATTTTTTGAAAATTTTCGATTTTTCAACATGAGAGTCATGACTATACAAATCATTGAAATTTTGATCCATAAAAGTCAAAATGTATACATAGAGGTCCTTTGTGACTGGACTAAGTAAAAATAAGCCAAAAATGATCAAAATTGACATTTTTCGATAGAAAAAAATTTTTTGAAAAATTTCGATTTTTCAACATGAGAGTCATGACTATACAAATCTTTGAAATTTTGATCCAAGTAAGTCAAAATGTATACATAGAGGTCCTTTATGACTGGACTTAGTATAAATAAGAAAAAAATGATCAAATTTGAAATTTTTCGATAGAAAAAACATTTTTTGAAAATTTTCGATTTTTCAACATGAGAGTCATGACTTTACAAATCATTAAAATTTTGATCCAAGTAAGTCAAAATGTATACATAGAGGTCCTTTATGACTGAACTAAGCATAAATAAGCCAAAAATGATCAAAATTGGCATTTTTCGATAGAAAAAACATTTTTTGAAAATTTTCGATTTTACAACAAGAATGTCGTGACTATACAAATCATTGAAATTTTGATCCAAGTAAGTCAAAATGTATACATAGGGGTCCTTTATGACTGGACCAAGTAGAAATAAGCCAAAAATGATCAAATTTGACATTTTTCGATAGAAAAAACATTTTTTGGAAATTTTCGATTTTTCAACATGAGAGTCTTGACTATACAAGTCATTGAAATTTTCATCCAAGTAAGTCAAAATGTATACATAGAGGTCCTTTATGACTGGACTAAGTATAAATAAGCCAAAAATGATCAAATTTTACATTTTTCGATAGAAAGAACATTTTTGAAAATTTTCGATTTTTCAACATGAGAGTCATGACTTTACAAATCATTGAAATTTTGATCCAAGTAAGTCAAAATGTATACATAGAGGTCCTTTATGACTGAACTAAGTATAAATAAGCCAAAAATGATCAAAATAAGCATTTTTCGATAGAAAAAACATTTTTTGAAAATTTTCGATTTAACAACTAGAATGTCGTGACTATACAAATCATTGAAATTTTGATCCAAGTAAGTCAAAATGTATACATAGAGGTCCTTAATGACTGGACTAAGTAGAAATAAGCCAAAAATGATCAAATTTGACATTTTTCGATAGAAAAAACATTTTTTGCATATTTTCGATTTTTCAACATGAGGGTCATGACTATACAAGTCATTGAAATTTTCATCAAAGTAAGTCAAAATGTATACATAGAGGTCCTTTATGACTGGACTAATTATAAATAAGCCAAAAATGATCAAATTTGAAATTTTTCGATAGAAAAAACATTTTTTGAAAATTTTCGATTTTTCAACATGAGAGTCATGACTTTACAAATCATTGAAATTTTGATCCAAGTAAGTCAAAATGTATACATAGAGGTCCTTTATGACTGGACCAAGTATAAATAAGCCAAAAATGATCAAAATTGATATTTTTCGATAGAAAAAACATTTTTTGAAAATTTTCGATTTTACAACTAGAATGTCGTGACTATACAAATCATTGAAATTTTGATCCAAGTAAGTCAAAATGTATACATAGAGGTCCTTTATGACTGGACTAAGTAGAAATAAGCCAAAAATGATCAAATTTGACATTTTTCGATAGAAAAACCATTTTTTGAAAATTTCCGATTTTTCAACATGAGAGTCATGACTATACAAATCATTGAAATTTTGATCCAAGTAAGTCAAAATCTATACATATAGGTCCTTTATGACTGGACTAAGTATAAATAAGCCAAAAATGATCAAATTTGACATTTTTCGATAGAAAAAACATTTTTTGAAAATTTTCTATTTTTCAACATGAGAGTCAAGACTATACAAATCATTGAAATTTTGATCCAAGTAAGTCAAAATGTATACATAGAGGTCCTTTATGACTGGACTAAGTATAAAGAAGCCAAAAATGATCAAAATTGACATTTTTCGATAGAAAAAACATTTTTTGAAAATTTTCGATTTTACAAATAGAATGTCGTGACTATACAAATCATTGAAATTTTGATCCAAGTAAGTCAAAATGTATACAGAGAGGTCCTTTATGACTGGACCAAGTATAAATAAGCCAAAAATGATCTAATTTGACATTTTTCGATAGAAAAAACATTTTTTGAAAATTTTCGATTTTCTTACCAGAAAGTCATGACTATAAAAATCATTGAAATTTTGATCCAAGTATGTCAAAATCTATACATATAGGTCCTTTATGACTGGACTAAGTATAAATAAGCCAAAAATGATCAAATTTGACATTTTTCGATAGAAAAAACATTTTTTGAAAATTTTCGATTTTTAAACATGAGAGTCATGACTATACAAATCATTGAAATTTTGAACCAAGTAAGTCAAAATGTATACATAGAGGTCCTTTATGACTGGACCAAGTATAAATAAGCCAAAAATGATCAAATTTGACATTTTTCGATAGAAAAAACATTTTTTGAAAATTTTCGATTTTTAAACCTGAGAGTCATGACTATACAAATCATTGAAATTTTGATCCAAGTAAGTCAAAATGTATACATAGAGGTCCTTTATGACTGGACTAAGTATAAAGAAGCCAAAAATCTTAAAAATTGACATTTTTCCATAGAAAAAACATTTTTTGAAAATTTTCGATTTTACAACTAGAATGTTGTGACTATACAAATCATTGAAATTTTGATCCAAGTAAGTCAAAATGTATACATAGAGGTCCTTTATGAATGATCTAACTTGACATTATTAGATAGAAAAAACATTTTTTGAATATTATCGATTTTTCAACATGAGAGTCATGACTATACAAATCATTGAAATTTTGATCCAAGTAAGTCAAAATGTATACATAGAGGTCCTTAATGACTGGACTAAGTAGAAATAAGCCAAAAATGATCAAATTTGACATTTTTCGATAGAAAAACATTTTTTGAAAATTTTCGATTTTTCAACATGAGAGTCATGACTATACAAATCAATGAAATTTTGATCCAAGTAAGTCAAAATGTATACAAAGAGGTCCATTATGACTGGACTAAGTATAAATAAGCCAAAAATGATCAAATTTGACATTTTTCGATAGAAAAAACATTTTTTGAAAATTTTCGATTTTTCAACATGAGAGTCATGACTATACAAATCAATGAAATTTTGATCCAAGTAAGTAAAAATGTATACAAAGAGGTCTATTATGACTGGACTAAGTATAAATAAGCCAAAAATGATCAAATTTGACATTTTTCGATAGAAAAAACATTTTTTGAAAATTTTCGATTTTTCAACATGAGAGTCATGACTATACAAATCATTGAAATTTTGATCCAAGTAGGTCAAAACGTAAACATAGATGTCCTTTATGACTCGACTAACTATAAATAAGCCAAAAATGATCAAATTTGACATTTTTCGATAGAAAAAACATTTTTTGAAAATTTTCGATTTTTCAACATGAGAGTCATGACTATACAAATCATTGAAATTTTGATCCAAGTAAGTCAAAATGTATACATAGAGGGGTTTTATGACTGGACTAAATAGAAATAAGCCAAAAATGATCAAATTTGACATTTTTCGATAGAAAAAACATTTTTTGAAAATTTCCGATTTTTCAACATGAGAGTCATGACTATACAAATCATCGAAATTTTGATCCAAGTAAGTCAAAATGTATGCATAGAGGTCTTTTATGACTGGACTAAGTATAAATAAGCCAAAAATGATCAAATTAGACATTTTTCTATAGAAAAAACCTTTTTTTGAAATTTTTCGATTTTTCAACATGACAGTCATGACTATTCAAATCATTGAAATTTTGATCCAAGTTAGTCAAAATGTATACATAGAGGTCCTTTATGACTGAACTAAGTATAAATAAGCCAAAAATGATCAAATTTGACATTTTTCGATAGAAAAACATTTTTTGAAAATTTTCGATTTTTCAACATGAGAGTCATGACTATACAAATCATTGAAATTTTGATCCGAGTAAGTCAAAATGTATACATAGAGGTCCTTTATGACTGGACTAAGAATAAATAAGCCAAAAATGATCAAATTTAACATTTTTCGATAGGAAAAATATTTTTTGAAAATTTCCGATTTTACAACTAGAATGTCATGACTATACAAATCATTGAAATTTTGATCCAAGTAAGTCAAAATGTATACATAGAGGTCCTTTATGACTGGAATAAGTATAAATAAGCCAAAAATGATCAATTTTGACATTTTTCGATAGAAAAAACATTTTTTGAAAATTTCCGATTTTACAACTAGAATGTCATGACTATACAAATCATTGAAATTTTGATCCAAGTTAGTCAAAATGTATGCATAGAGGTCCTTTATGACTGGACTAAGCATAAATAAGCCAAAAATGATCAAATGTGACATTTTTCGATAGAAAAAACATTTTTTGAAAATTTCCGATTTTACAACTAGAAAGTCATGACTATACAAATCATTGAAATTT
The DNA here is from genome assembly GCF_905475395.1 of Chrysoperla carnea. Classification (NCBI taxonomy): domain Eukaryota; kingdom Metazoa; phylum Arthropoda; class Insecta; order Neuroptera; family Chrysopidae; genus Chrysoperla; species Chrysoperla carnea. The sequence goes on from NW_025408269.1 coordinate 137,740, forward strand.
TGATCCAAGTAAGTCAAAATGTATACATAGAGGTCCTTTATGACTGGACTAAGTATAAATAAGCCAAAAATGATCAAATTTGACATTTTTCGATAGAAAAAAACATTTTTTGAAAATTTTCGATTTTTCAACATGAGAGTCATGACTATACAAATCATTGAAATTTTGATCCAAGTAAGTCAAAATGTATACATAGAGGTCCTTTATGACTGGACTAAGTAGAAATAAGCCAAAAATGATCAAATTTGACATTTTTCGATAGAAAAGTCATTTTTTGAAAATTTTCGCTTTTTCAACATGAGAGGAATGACTATACAAATCATTGAAATTTTGATCCAAGTAAGTCAAAATGTATACAAAGAGGCCCTTTATGACTGTACAAAGTATAAATAAGCCAAAAATGATCAAATTTGACATTTTTCGATAGAAAAAAACATTTTTTGAAAATTTTCGATTTTTCAACATGAGAGTCATGACTATACAAATCATTGAAATTTTGATCCAAGTAAGTCAAAATGTATACATAGAGGTCCTTTATGACTGGACTAAGTATAAATAAGCCAAAAATGATCAAATTTTACATTTTTCGATAGAAAAAACATTTTTTGAAAATTTTCGATTTTTCAACATGAGAGTCATGACTATGCAAATTATTGAAATTTTGATCCAAGAAAATCAAAATGTATACATAGAGGTCCTTTATGACTGGACCAAGTATCAATAAGCCAAAAATGATCAAATTTGACATTTTTCGATAAAAAAAAACATTTTTTGAAAATTTCCGATTTTACAACTAGAATGTCATGACTACACAAATCATTGAAATTTTGATCCAGGTAAGTCAAAATGTATACATAGAGGTCCTTTATGACTGGACTTAGTAGAAATAAGCCAAAAATGATCAAATTTGACATTTTTCGACAGAAAAAACATTTTTTGAAAATTTTCGTTTTTTCAACATGAGAGTCATGACTATACAGATCATTGAAATTTTGATCCAATTAAGTCAAAATGTATACATAGAGGTCCTTTATGACTGGACTAAGTATAAATAAGCCAAAAATGATCTAATTTGACATTTTTCGATAGAAAAAACATTTTTTGAAAATTTTCGATTTTTCAACATGAGAGTCATGACTATACAAATCATTGAAATTTTGATCGTAGTAAGTCAAAATATATACATAGAGGTCCTTTATGACTGGACTAAGTATAAATAAGCCAAAAATGATCAAATTTGACATTTTTCGATAGAAAAAACATTTTTTGAAAATTTTCGATTTTTCAACATGAGAGTCATGACTATACAAATCATTGAAATTTTGATCCAAGTAAGTCAAAATGTATACATAGAGGTCCTTTATGACTGGACTAAGTATAAATAAGCCAAAAATGATCAAATTTTACATTTTTCGATAGAAAAAACATTTTTTGAAAATTTTCGATTTTTCAACATGAGAGTCATGGCTATACAAATCATTGAAATTTTGAACCAAGTAAGTCAAAATGTATACATAGAGGTCGTTTATGACTGGACTAAGTATAAATAAGCCAAAAATGATCACATTTGACATTTTTCGACAGAAAAAACTTTTTTTGAAAATTTTCGTTTTTTTAACATGAGAGTCATGACTATACTGATCATTGAAATTTTGATCCAAGTAAGTCAAAATGTATACATAGAGGTCGTTTATGACTGGACTAAGTATAAATAAGCCAAAAATGATCAAATTTGACATTTTTCGATAGAAAAAACATTTTTTGAAAATTTTCGATTTTTCAACATGAGAGTCATGGCTATACAAATCATTGAAATTTTGATCCAAGTAAGTCAAAATGTATACATAGAGGTCGTTTATGACTGGACTAAGTATAAATAAGCCAAAAATGATCAAATTTGACATTTTTCGATAGAAAAAACATTTTTTGAAAATTTTCGATTTTTCAACATGAGAGTCATGACTATACAAATCATTGAAATTTTGATCGTTGTAAGTCAAAATATATACATAGAGGTCCTTTATGACTGGACTTAGTATAAATAAGCCAAAAATGATCAAATTTGACATTTTTCGATAGAAAAAACATTTTTTGAAAATTTTCGATTTTTCAACATGAGAGTCATGACTAAACAAATCATTGAAATTTTAATCCAAGTAAGTCAAAATGTATACCTATAGGTCCTTTATGACTGGACTAAGTATAAATAAGCCAAAAATGATCAAATTTGACATTTTTCGATAGAAAAAACATTTTTTGAAAATTTTCGATTTTCAACATGAGAGTCATGACTATACAAATCATTGAAATTTTGATCCAAGTAAGTCAAAATGTATACATAAAGGTCCTTTATGACTGGACTAAGTAGAAATAAGCCAAAAATGATCAAATTTGACATTTTTCGATAGAACAATCATTTTTTGAAAATTTTCGCTTTTTCAACTTGAGAGTCATGACTATACAAATCATTGATATTTTGATCCAAGTAAGTCAAAATGTATACAAGGAGGCCCTTTATGACTGGACTTAGTATGAATAAGCCAAAAATGATCAAATTTGACATTTTTCGATAGAAAAAACATTTTTTGAAAATTTTCGATTTTTCAACATGAGAGTCATGACTATACAAATCATTGAAATTTTGATCCAAGTAAGTCAAAATGTATACATAGAGGTCCTTTATGACTGGACTAAGTATAAATAAGCCAAAAATGATCAAATTTTACATTTTTCGATAGAAAAAACATTTTTTGAAAATTTTCGATTTTTCAACATGAGAGTCATATCTATACAAATCATTGAAATTTTGATCCAAGTAAGTCAAAATGTATACATAGAGGTCGTTTATGACTGGACTAAGTATAAATAAGCCAAAAATGATCAAATTTGACATTTTTCGATAGAAAAAACATTTTTTGAAAATTTTCGATTTTTCAACATGAGAGTCATGACTATACAAATCATTGAAATTTTGATCCAAGTAAGTCAAAATGTATACATAGAGGTCCTTTATGACTGGATTTAGTATAAATAAGCCAAAAATGATCAAATTTGACATTTTTCGATAGAAAAAACATTTTTTGAAAATTTTCGATTTTTCAACATGAGAGTCATGGCTATACAAATCATTGAAATTTTGATCCAAATAAGTCAAAATGTATACATAGAGGTCGTTTATGACTGGACTAAGTATAAATAAGCCAAAAATGATCAAATTTGACATTTTTCGATAGAAAAAACATTTTTTGAAAATTTTCGATTTTTCAACATGAGAGTCATGACTATTCAAATCATTGAAATTTTGATCGTAGTAAGTCAAAATATATACATAGAGGTCCTTTATGACTGGACTAAGTATAAATAAGCCAAAAATGATCAAATTTGACATTTTTCGATAGAAAAAACATTTTTTGAAAATTTTCGATTTTTCAACATGAGAGTCATGACTAAACAAATCATTGAAATTTTGATCCAAGTAAGTCAAAATGTATACATAGTGGTCCTTTATGACTCGACTAAGTATAAATAAGCCAAAAATGATCAAATTTGACATTTTTCGATAGAAAAAACATTTTTTGAAAATTTTCGATTTTTCAACATGAGAGTCATGACTATATAAATCATTGAAATTTTGATCCAAGTAAGTCTAAATGTAGACATAGAGGTCCTTTATAACTGGACTAAGTATAAATAAGCCAACAATGATCAAATTTGACATTTTTCGATAGAAAAAACATTTTTTGAAAATTTTCGATTTTTCAACATGAGAGTCATGACTATGCAAATTATGGAAATTTTGATCAAAGTAAGTCAAAATGTATACATAGTGGTCCTTTATGACTGGACTAAGTATAAATAAGCCAAAAATGATCAAATTTGACATTTTTCGATAGAAAAAACATTTTTTGAAAATTTTCGATTTTTCAACATGAGAGTCATGACTAAACAAATCATTGAAATTTTGATCCAAGTAAGTCAAAATGTATACATAGAGGTCCTTTATGACTGGACTAAGTATAAATAAGCCAAAAATGACAAATTTGACATTTTTCGATAGAAAAAACATTATTTGAAAATTTCCGACTTTACAACTAAAATGTCATGACTATACAAATCATTGAACTTTTGATCCAAGTAAGTCAAAATGTATACATAGAGGTCCTTTATGACTGGACTAAGTAGAAATAAGCCAAAAATGATCAAATTTGACATTTTTCGATAGAAAAAACATTTTTTGAAAATTTTCGATTTTTCAACATGAGAGTCATGACTAAACAAATCATTGAAATTTTGATCCAAGTAAGTCAAAATGTATACAAACAGGCCCTTAATGACTGGACTAAGTATAAATAAGCCAAAAATGATCAAGTTTAACATTTTTCGATAGAAAAAAACAATTTTTTGAAAATTTTCGATTTTTCAACATGAGAGTCATGACTAAACAAATCATTGGAATTTTGATCTAAGTAAGTCAAAATGTAAACATAGAGATCCTTTATGACTGGACTAAGTATAAATAAGCCAAAAATGATCAAATTTGACATTTTTCGATAGAAAAAACATTTTTTGAAAATTTTCGATTTTTCAACATGAGAGTCATGACTATGCAAATTATGGAAATTTTGATCAAAGTAAGTCAAAATGTATACATAGAGGTTCTTTATGACTGGGCTAAGTATAAATAAGCCAAAAATGATCAAATTTGACATTTTTCGATAAAAAAAACATTTTTTGAAAATTTCCGATTTTACAACTAGAATGTCATGACTATACAAATCATTGAAATTTTGATCCAAGTAAGTCAAAATGTATACATAGAGGTCCTTTATGACTTGACTAAGTAGAAATAAGCCAAAAATGATCAAATTTGACATTTTTCGATAGAAAAAACATTTTTTGAAAATTTTCGCTTTTTCAACATGAGAGCCATGACTATACAAATCATTGAAATTTTGATCCAAGTAAGTCAGAATGTATACAAACAGGCCCTTAATGACTGGACTAAGTATAAATAAGCCAAAAATGATCAAGTTTAACATTTTTCGATAGAAAAAACAATTTTTTGACAATTTTCGATTTTTCAACATGAGAGTCATGACTAAACAAATCATTGAAATTTTGATCCAAGTAAGTCAAAATGTATACATAGAGGTCCTTTATGACTGGACTAAGTATAAATAAGCCAAAAATGACAAATTTGACATTTTTCGATAGAAAAAACATTATTTGAAAATTTCCGACTTTACAACTAAAATGTCATGACTATACAAATCATTGAACTTTTGATCCAAGTAAGTCAAAATGTATACATAGAGGTCCTTTATGACTGGACTAAGTAGAAATAAGCCAAAAATGATCAAATTTGACATTTTTCGATAGAAAAAACATTTTTTGAAAATTTTCGATTTTTCAACATGAGAGTCATGACTAAACAAATCATTGAAATTTTGATCCAAGTAAGTCAAAATGTATACAAACAGGCCCTTAATGACTGGACTAAGTATAAATAAGCCAAAAATGATCAAGTTTAACATTTTTCGATAGAAAAAACAATTTTTTGAAAATTTTCGATTTTTTAACATGAGAGTCATGACTAAACAAATCATTGGAATTTTGATCTAAGTAAGTCAAAATGTAAACATAGAGATCCTTTATGACTGGACTAAGTATAAATAAGCCAAAAATGATCAAATTTGACATTTTTCGATAGAAAAAAACATTTTTTGAAAATTTTCGATTTTTCAACATGAGAGTCATGACTATGCAAATTATGGAAATTTTGATCAAAGTAAGTCAAAATGTATACATAGAGGTTCTTTATGACTGGGCTAAGTATAAATAAGCCAAAAATGATCAAATTTGACATTTTTCGATAAAAAAAACATTTTTTGAAAATTTCCGATTTTACAACTAGAATGTCATGACTATACAAATCATTGAAATTTTGATCCAAGTAAGTCAAAATGTATACATAGAGGTCCTTTATGACTTGACTAAGTAGAAATAAGCCAAAAATGATCAAATTTGACATTTTTCGATAGAAAAAACATTTTTTGAAAATTTTCGCTTTTTCAACATGAGAGCCATGACTATACAAATCATTGAAATTTTGATCCAAGTAAGTCAGAATGTATACAAACAGGCCCTTAATGACTGGACTAAGTATAAATAAGCCAAAAATGATCAAGTTTAACATTTTTCGATAGAAAAAACAATTTTTTGACAATTTTCGATTTTTCAACATGAGAGTCATGACTAAACAAATCATTGGAATTTTGATCTAAGTAAGTCAAAATGTAAACATAGAGATAATTTATGACTTGACTAAGTAGAAATAAGCCAAAAATGATCAAATTGGACATTTTTCGATAGAAAAAACATTTTTTGAAAATTTTCGTTTTTTCAACATGAGAGCCATGACTATACAAATCATTGAAATTTTGATCCAAGTAAGTCAAAATGTTTACAAAGAGGCCCATAATGACTGGACTAAGTATAAATAAGCCAAAAATGATCAAGTTTAACATTTTTCGATAGATAAAACATTTTTTGAAAATTTTCGATTTTTCAACATGAGAGTCATGACTATACAAATCATTGAAATTTTGATCCAAGTAAGTCAAAATGTATACATAGAGGTCCTTTATGACTGGACTAAGTATAAATAAGCCAAAAATGATCAAATTTGACATTTTTCGACAGAAAAAACATTTTTTGAAAATTTTCGTTTTTTTTAACATAAGAGTCATGACTATACAAATCTTTGAAATTTTCATCCAAGTAAGTCAAAATGTATACATAGTGGTCCTTTATGACTGGACTAAGTATAAATAAGCCAAAAATGATCAAATTTGACATTTTTCGATAGAAAAAACATTTTTTGAAAATTTTCGCTTTTTCAACTTGAGAGTCATGACTATACAAATCATTGAAATTTTGATCAAAGTAAGTCAAAATGTATACATAGAGGTCCTTTATGACTGGACTAAGTATAAATAAGCCAAAAATGATCAAATTTTACATTTTTCGATTGAAAAAAACATTTTTTGAAAATTTTCGATTTTTCAACATGAGAGTCATGGCTATACAAATCATTGAAATTTTGATCCAAGTAAGTCAAAATGTATACATAGAGGTCGTTTATGACTGGACTAAGTATAAATAAGCCAAAAATGATCAAATTTGACATTTTTCGATAGAAAAAACATTTTTTGAAAATTTTCGATTTTTCAACATGAGAGTCATGACTATACAAATCATTGAAATTTTGATCGTAGTAAGTCAAAATATATACATAGAGGTCCTTTATGACTGGACTAAGTATAAATAAGCCAAAAATGATCAAATTTGACATTTTTCGATAGAAAAAACATTTTTTGAAAATTTTCGATTTTCTTACCAGAAAGTCATGACTATAAAAATCATTGAAATTTTGATCCAAGTAAGTCAAAATCTATACATATAGGTCCTTTATGACTGGACTAAGTATAAATAAGCCAAAAATGATCAAATTTGACATTTTTCGATAGAAAAAAACATTTTTTGAAAATTTTCGATTTTTAAACATGAGAGTCATGACTATACAAATCATTGAAATTTTGAACCAAGTAAGTCAAAATGTATACATAGAGGTCCTTTATGACTGGACCAAGTATAAATAAGCCAAAAATGATCAAATTTGACATTTTTCGATAGAAAAAACATTTTTTGAAAATTTTCGATTTTTCAACATGAGAGTCATGACTATACAAATCATTGAAATTTTGATCCAAGTAGGTCAAAACGTAAACATAGATGTCCTTTATGACTCGACTAACTATAAATAAGCCAAAAATGATCAAATTTGACATTTTTCGATAGAAAAAACATTTTTTGAAAATTTTCGATTTTTCAACATGAGAGTCATGACTATACAAATCATTGAAATTTTGATCCAAGTAAGTCAAAATGTATACATAGAGGGGTTTTATGACTGGACTAAATAGAAATAAGCCAAAAATGATCAAATTTGACATTTTTCGATAGAAAAAACATTTTTTGAAAATTTCCGATTTTTCAACATGAGAGTCATGACTATACAAATCATCGTAATTTTGATCCAAGTAAGTCAAAATGTATGCATAGAGGTCCTTAGAGACTGGACTAAGTATAAATAGGCCAAAAATGATCAAATTTGACATTTTTCGATAGAAAAAAACATTTTTTGAAAATTTTCGATTTTACAACTAGAATGTCATGACTATACAAATCATTGAAATTTTGATCCAAGTAAGTCAAAATGTATTCATAGAGGTCCTTTATGACTGGACTAAGAATAAATAAGCCAAAAATGATCAAATTTGACATTTTTCGATAGCAAAAACATTTTTTGAAAATTTTCGATTTTACAACTAGAATGTCATGACAATACAAATCATTGAAATTTTGATCCAAGTAAGTTAAAATGTATACATAGAGGTCCTTTATGACTGGACTAAGTATAAATAAGCCAAAAATGATCAAATTTGACATTTTTCGACATAAAAACATTTTTGAAAATTTTCGATTTTTCAACATGAGAGTCATGACTATATAAATCATTGAAATTTTGATCCAAGTAAGTCAAAATGTATACAAAGAGGTCTTTTATGACTGGACTAAGTATAAATAAGCCAAAAATGATCAAATTTGACATTTTTCTATAGAAAAAACCTTTTTTTGAAATTTTTCGATTTTTCAACATGACAGTCATGACTATTCAAATCATTGAAATTTTGATCCAAGTTAGTCAAAATGTATACATAGAGGTCCTTTATGACTGAGCTAAGTATAAATAAGCCAAAAATGATCAAATTTGACATTTTTCGATAGAAAAAACATTTTTTGAAAATTTTCGATTTTTCAACATGAGAGTCATGACTATACAAATCATTGAAATTTTGATCGAAGTAAGTCAAAATGTATAAATAGAGGTCCTTCATGACTGGACTAAGTATAAATAAGCCAAAAATGATCAAATTTGACATTTTTCGATAGAAAAACATTTTTTGAAAATTTTCGATTTTTCAACATGAGAGTCATGACTATACAAATCATTGAAATTTTGATCCGAGTAAGTCAAAATGTATACATAGAGGTCCTTTATGACTGGACTAAGAATAAATAAGCCAAAAATGATCAAATTTAACATTTTTCGATAGAAAAAATATTTTTTGAAAATTTCCGATTTTACAACTAGAATGTCATGACTATACAAATCATTGAAATTTTGATCCAAGTAAGTCAAAATGTATACATAGAGGTCCTTTATGACTGGAATAAGTATAAATAAGCCAAAAATGATCAATTTTGACATTTTTCGATAGAAAAAACATTTTTTGAAAATTTTCGATTTTACAACTAGAATGTCATGACTATACAAATCATTGAAATTTTGATCCAAGTTAGTCAAAATGTATGCATAGAGGTCCTTTATGACTGGACTAAGCATAAATAAGCCAAAAATGATCAAATGTGACATTTTTCGATAGAAAAAACATTTTTTGAAAATTTCCGATTTTACAACTAGAAAGTCATGACTATACAAATCATTGAAATTTTGATCCAAGTAAGTCAAAATGTATACATAGAGGTCCTTTATGGCTGGACTAAGTAGAAATAAGCCAAAAATGATCAAATTTGACATTTTTCGATAGAAAAGTCATTTTTTGAAAATTTTCGCTTTTTCAACATGAGAGTCATGACTATACAAATCATTGAAATTTTGATCCAAGTAAGTCAAAATGTATACAAAGAGGCCCTTTATGACTGTACAAAGTATAAATAAGCCAAAAATGATCAAATTTGACATTTTTCGATAGAAAAAACATTTTTTGAAAATTTTTCGATTTTTCAACATGAGAGTCATGACTATACAAATCATTGAAATTTTGATCCAAGTAAGTCAAAATGTATACATAGAGGTCCTTTATGACTGGACTAAGTATAAATAAGGCAAAAAATGATCAAATTTGACATTTTTCGATAGAAAAAACATTTTTTGAAAATTTTCGTTTTTTCAACATGAGAGTCATGACTATACAGATCATTGAAATTTTGATCCAATTAAGTCAAAATGTATACATAGAGGTCCTTTATGACTGGACTAAGTATAAATAAGCCAAAAATGATCTAATTTGACATTTTTCGATAGAAAAAACATTTTTTGAAAATTTTCGATTTTTCAACATGAGAGTCATGACTAAACAAATCATTGAAATTTTGATCGTAGTAAGTCAAAATATATACATAGAGGTCCTTTATGACTGGACTAAGTATAAATAAGCCAAAAATGATCAAATTTGACATTTTT